>NC_044976.1:191051929-191351929 GCF_008728515.1 Papio anubis | reverse complement strand
TATATTTCACACACAATACATATAAATACACAGAAGAAGAGATGCAGTAGTTATAAGATTTTTCATTTGCCAGTTTTATTTATTTATTTAGAGACAGAGTCTTGCTCTGTTGCCCATGCTGGAGTACAATGGCATGATCTTAGCTCACTGAAACCTCCACTTCCTGGGTTCAAGTGATTCTCTTGCCTCAGCCTCCCAAGTAGAGACAGGGTTTCGCCATGTTGGCCAGGCTGGTCTTGAACTCCTGACCCCAAGTGATCTGCTTGCCTCAGCCTCCCAAAATGCTGGGATTATAGGTGTGAGCCATCACACCTGGCTCATGTGCCAGTTTCTTAATTGGATTACTGGGTTTAGGGTAGAGCACTTGGAGGAACAGGGCCAGGAAAGCATGTAGTGTTTACAGCCTAATAAGCAGGCACAGTTGGAATGCAAAACAGATCCCCAAAAATTAAGTGTCCCATTTGTATACTGGATCCTGGATTCCCAAAAGAGAAACGCTATAGAACAAGGCAGTCCAATGATTTTACCATGCATTTCATTGCGCAGTAACCCAAAGCCAGTCAGTCCATTCTGTGATCAGCCCATCACTCATGGGAGTTGTATCTCAGTGGGGTTTGAGGGGTTGGTGGGGACATCCCCATATCTTCTAGGTGGCCAAGAGCATGCTTCTGATCCAAATGTGCAAAGATCTGAGTATCCCGCTTGTGCCATTAGTTATATCCAAAAGTATATTTCCTACCTAGTTATATACGAAAGCTCTGTGAAGTAATTTCTGATACCCCCAAAGTGAAAATCATCAGATAGTGCAATGCAAAACAGAACACAGCCTTAGATTTTGAGAGGGATCTATCCATTTTAAATTTTGGGGTTCCATGAGGAAAATAGAGGTTTTCACTTAAAAGGGATCTGTGGTGCCCCCTCTGTTTTCCGATGGAGTCCGAGGCTGTTAAAGCTTGATTATCTGCTTTCAATTAAGCTGACTTAACCACAGCACTTCTTAAAACGTCCTTTTAAATCCCCTGTTACCCGTCTTTAGCCATGCCAAAGTGCCAATATTTCTGGCTTTTGAAGCAGGTAACCTTCCAGGTGCTCAGAGAAAGAAAAATTTAAGACAGTTCATGGAGGGGAAGAGAATCAACAAATGGTAAAGGTCACACAGATATCAACCAGAAAGTACTCATTGCCTTTGCCAGATTGAACCTGGGCCACCAGCCATTGTAAAATGGCAAAGCCTTAGCTGCTGAGCTCCAGCACTAAGCAATTTCCATTGCTCTTTCCAGAAGGAGCCCAGAGCAGCCAATTTTGAGCTTGCAAAGGCTCAAGATAATTTTTAGAGCTAATTATAACAACCCCCAAATTCCTGTTCTCGGGATGGTAGAGACAGAGCAAGTACTGCCATGTGGTTACAAGCTCAAGCTCCTCAGGATATTTTTCAACATGTTGTCTCTGGGCAAGATGAAAGAATGGACAGTTGATCTCAGTAACAGAAAAGATAAGAAGGGGAAAGGAGAGAATGGGAGAAAAGCATTGCCTGTGTCAGGGTTGGGACGGTGAGGAGCTCAGGGAGGCCTGAGAAAGACCCCTCCATTGCAGTGACACTGAGTCAAGTTCAGGCAGCACTTGTCTGTAGTGAAGGGACCTTTTTCAGCAGTCCCATCAGCTCAAGTTTCCCCTTTTGGGAAGGATAAAAGCTCCCCATGTCCCATGATTCTGTACATGCCTAATCCTGTCACCCATAGCCGTCAGCAAGAGTGCAAGGCTGAGTAATCCAAAGAGAATAGCAGTTAACATCCCGTAGTGCCAAACCCGTTCTTAGCCCAGAGGGACTTTACTGAGGGGGATCTCTAACGCCCTAAATCTTAGGAAGAAGTCTAATTTTCCTAAGTTGGGCCGCAAACCAAAGTTCAGTCAAGCATCCTTTCCTTTTATTAAGAGGGGTGTTTAAACCCACCCTGTCTTAGGAGAGACTCTCAACTCCTATAAGTTGGGGCTCTAACCCAATCCTCTTCGTCACCTGGGTACCCCACCACTTAACGAAAGTTGGCCAATTGGTGCTGCAGTCTACTTTTTGGCACTGGAGGTCTCAGTATTGTCCCTACGGCGTTTGCCAGGAAGTTATTACTGGAAAGGGGTCCTGATCCAGACGCCAAAAGAGGTCTGGATCTTGTGCAAGAAAGAATTCAAGGTGAATCCATAGAGTAAGATGAAAGCAAGTTTATGAAGAAAGTAAAGGAATAAAGAATGACTACTCCATAGGCCAAGCAACCAAAAATGTCATATTGCATACCTATGCTGGTATTTCTATAGACTGTGTTTCCAGAAATTGAATTGCTACTCAATTAAGATGTTTTAACACTTCAGCTTTTTATAATAATGTATTATTTTATGTTCCCATCAGTGGTAAAAGAAAGTGCTTGTTACCTTACTTCCTTACTAGTGCAGGGATATTATCAGTCTTTTTAATCTTTGCTAATCAAATAACCCTCAAACTTCCCCCTTCCCCAAATATATATAATTAGGTTGTAATTTGGATATTTTTCAGTATTAATTTATTGGCAGTTTGTTTTGTCTTTTTTGTGAAATATGTTTTTATGTCTTTACCTGTTTTCTTTTATGTATCATTCTTTCTTTGATTTGTAAGACCTTTTTTTTTGACCATCTGTTAAACTTATCCCCATGTAACAAAGAATAAGGTATTTAAATTTCTTTCACTTTTCAGATCAACCAAGAAGGATCGCCTCTTTTGCTATCATAGGTTAAGATTTCTTTTCAGTAATGTAGAATTTAATACCTTTATTGTCATTTGTTATTTGCATTGCACCTAATAATTCAAAGAAGAGTTATATTTTCTTGGAAAATTTTTATACCATATTTAAGAGGTTTTGTTTTTGTTTTTTAGAAAACATTGTCTCATTTGTAAGTTTAGCTAATTTTATATTCTTATTTATTATGCTTATTTCCCTTTTTGGTGCAGGATAATGCTGACTACAGATTATTTCAGAAAACACTCAAATTGTGTCGTTTTTTTGCCAACTCCCTTTTGCACTATACTAAGGTAAGTCTTTATTATACGTTACTTTATTTAATTGTAGTCCTCTCAAAAAACGAATTATTATCCCCATTCCACAGAATAGAAAGCTCAAGCTCAGATAGCATATAACTTGATCAAGTCACATATCTAGAAACCAGTAAGGCTGGGATTTAAGTACAGATGTGATTTCTTTTTTATGGTTAGACTATGCCTTAGAAAGTAAAAGAAATAGTTTTTATTGTATTATAAGATATAGGAAAAAGCTGATGATCATTTGAAAATTTTTAAAGATTCCCCTGATGGAATTGATTTTTTCAAAAAGACAAGCAGCATGATTAGGGAAAACTTTGCCTCCCTACACACCAAGCAAATATCAGATGGGTTACTACCCATCAAATGCCATTGGTGCATTTCCCACAATGTGTCTTTGCCACTGGAATACAAACCCTGCAAGCTGCAGGGAACCCAGTGTAAGAAGCAACCAACTACTCTTAAATGGCAGCTGCCCAGAAAGACCAATTTGGATGGCAGTGTATCAGTAGCCAGGGTACCAGCCATGGAATTCTGACTATAATAAATCGTCATTGGAAACCCTTATCTTTCCTCAAAAACAGAAGAAAAGGTCAAAAACAAATTGAACATGGACAGTAGTTTTTTTAAAAACCACTAACATCTTTTACTAATAATGTTTTGTTCACTGACTACTGTAAGCATTCTCGGCTCATCTTTGCAAATAATCTGCCTTGACAACTTTTCTGTTTGTTTATTTTTTTGAGACAGAGTCTCGCTCTGTTGCCCAGGCCTGGAGTGTGATGGCATGATCTCGGCTCACTGCAACCTCTGCCTCCCAGGTTCAAGCGATTCTCCTGCCTCAGCCTTCCGAGGAGCTGAGACTACAGGCGCCTGCCACCACACCTGGCTAGTTTTTGTATTTTTGGTAGAGATGGGATTTCACCATATTGGTCAGGCTGGTCTCGAACTCCTGACCTCAGGTGCTCTGCCCACCTTGGCCTCCCAAAATGCCGGCATTACAGGTGTGAGCCACTGTGCCCGGTCGACAATTTTTCTGTTTTACAGTTACCACTACTATTCTGATGACTCTCAAATATGCAGGCCTCTTTAAAATTATGACACAGTTTTTAAAGTGTGGTGGCTCATGCCTGTAATCCCAGCACTTTGGGAGGCCAAGGCGGGTGGATGACCTGAGGTCAGGAGTTCAAGACCAACCTGGACAACATGGTGAAACCCTTCCGCTACTAAAAATACAAAATTAGCCAGGTGTCGTGATGCACGCCTGTAATCCCAGCTACCTGGGAGGCTGAGGCGTGAGAATCGCTTGAATCCGGGAGACGGTTGCAGTGAGCTGACATCACACCATTGTACTGTAGCCTGGGCAACAAGAGTGAAACTACGTCTCAAAAAAAAAAGAAAAGAAAAAAAAATAATTTTTTTTTAAAAGGGGGCACATTCAGGATTTTATTTTATTTTGCATTCCTTTGTGAGATTATATGTACTAAAAAGACACATTTTATGCAAAGAATGAATAGAGTTGTTTTATTTTAGGAATTTCTTCCTTTCCTCTCTGATTCTTGCTGTAATTTGCACCAGCTGTATCTTCAGATACACAGGTAAGAAGAATGCCATGATTATTAAGATATAACAATGCCATCTGTGCCATGCAGTGCTTGAGTACCTACCGTTTTACAATAAAACAAAAATTTTTCTTAATATTTTAGTAATTTTTATCTGCTAGCTTGAAATAATTGGAGATAGAGGCTTTTGAAAGATACATTCCACATGAGTTATGCTTATCTTTGTATTTTACTAGTACCTTATACAGGAGTGATAATTAGTAGGGTGATAAAATCCAATGGCAAATATAAATATGTATACACAAATATACGTATACCTTATATATGCCTTTATATTTTAATATTGGCATTTTTTAATCTTTATTTTTATTTTGTTTCTATGAAGTTTAAGTCAGCCCCCATTTAAATTTAAATTTTGATACCTTTCTGTAATTCACTTTACAGGACGGTCTTTTTTCTGAAACCATCTCAGAAAAGAAAGTGAATTACAGAAAGGTATCAAAATTTAGATGGGGGCTAAGCGACTTCTAAAATTGATGGTTACCTCCAAAGAGCCCTAAATTTGACACAAAGTGAGTTCATTTATCCATCAGTCCTGTTGCAGCTTCATAATTCATTTAGCATCCCAGACAACTTTTTCACACCTTTCCTTCCTCGAACTTCCTGTATCTCCAGCATCTTCCCTATTCCTCATTGTCAATGACCTCACTTCCTGTGTCACTGAGGAAAAATGGAAGCAATTAAAAGAGAGCTGCTGTATGTTTCCTGTAACACATCTACTATTCTATGTGTATCTAGACCCATATATTCATTCCCTCACTACCATGAGTGAACTGTGCCCCTAAGACTAGCCTCTCCATTGTGCATTGGATTTCATTCTCTCTCACAGGCTCAGTGACCTTGCACCAGCAATTATTCCCTTTCCCTCTTGCATCATCAGCCTTTCCTCCATACTGGGTCACTCTCATGAGTATACAAATATGCTGTTATTTTTCCCATCTTAACAATACAAAACAAAATCTCTTGACTCTATATCCTCCTACAAATACCCTCTCGTTTCTCTGCCTTTCTTTACAGCAAAATTTCTAGAAAGAGTTGTCTATACCCCTGTCTCAACTCTTTCTTGAATCTAGTCCAGTCAGGCTTTCTGCACCAACACTTCATCAAAATAGTTCTTGTTAAGGTCATGAGTGACCACCACATTACTGCATCCACTAGTCAATTATAGTCCTTCTGTAACCTGTCAGTAGCACTTGATCCTCTTTTATGAACACTTTGTTCTTTTGGTTTCTAGGATATGTCTCACTCTTAGTTCTCTTGGTTCCAGTCTTACTATCTGCTCCTTCTCAGCTTCCCTAGGAGGTTTCTCTTCTAAGTTAAATGTGTCCCAGCACTTACTCCTCAAGCCTGTTATCTGTCTATTATCATTTAGTCTCAAGACTTTAAATTTATATCTCCTTTAATGTCTAACTACCAATCAGGACATCTATACTAAATTGTCCCAAACTGAACTCTTGATTTCCACCCATGTCATCCTCATACCCAATAAAATCTGCTCCTTTTGTAACCTCTTTATTTCAGTTTAAGTGGCAACTTTGTTCTTCAAATTGATCAGGCCAAAAAACCTTGCCCCTTTAGCATTTTCTTTCAGTGTTACCTTCAGTGTACACACGCATGCACGCACGTGCATATACATGCACTTCTCATCACCTGAACTGCTACCATCTGATCTGACCCACTATTATTTTCTTGCCTGGATTTTGCAAAAAAGTTTATGTCTTTGCCTCACGCTACTTTGTTCTCCACACAATAGCCAAAATGAGTGATAAAAAACACAAATCAGATGATGTGACTTCTTTGCTCAACCCTCAGATGACTTTCATCAATAGAACTTCTTGTCTTTCCTTGTTTTATTTTTTTTCTCTGCAGCACTGAATTAACCTCTGCTATATTATGTTTTTACTTGTACACTTGTCTGTTAACTGTCCCCTTTCATTAGAATTGTAAACTCTATAAAGACAGTGACTTTGTATATTCTCTTTATTACTGTATCACCCACTTGTGGAACAGTGCATGGCATGTATACATAGGCACTTAGTAAACATTTATCAAATTAATTTAAAAATATTTGATTGAAAAAATAAATTCTTGCAATGATGCTCAGTAGATGTAATTCAAGTCTGGAATTTCATTATTATGTTTTATTTGTATATGTCTTTTATTTGCTTATAATTAATCCTCACAATAACTCAGAATCAATGTCACAAATGACAAAACTGAGTCTCAGGAAGGGCAAATGAATGAACCAAAGTCATGTAACTAATTGACAGATTGGTGCTTTTTCTATCACTCTACAAAAACCTCAAGTGTTTATCTTAAGTGCATACTTTAAAATGCTGTTATCCTCTGCTAGACAGAGTTTTCTCATGTATTGTCAAGTATACAATTAATGTGGCAAAAAATATAGAATACATATCTTAGTTCACATAAGTTTTGATTGAACTTTAGTTTAAAACCCAGTTACTGAGACATTTTCATGAAATAGTATTTCCATTCTTCTTCAGTGTTAGTATATGGTTTATTTCTTGTAAAGCTCTTGCTTCTGAGAAACTGAGTATTAATTCATAGTAAATTCAGCGTTCTGTCTATTTAAAAACAACTTTTTTTTTTTTTTTTTTTTCTTTTTTGAGACGGAGTTTCGCTCTTGTTGCCTAGGCTGGAGTGCAGTGGCGCGATCTTGGCCTCCCAAAGTGCTGGAATTACAGGTGTGAGTCACCATGCCCGGCATTTTGTTTGTTTGTTTGTTTAGTTGGTTGGTTGGTTTTTTTTTTTTTTGAGACAGAGTTCACTCTCCCGCCCAGGCTGGAGTGCAGTGGCACCGTCTTGGCTCACGGCAATCTCCGCCTTCCAATTTCAAGCGATTCTCGTGCCTCAGCCTCCCGAGTAGCTGGGATTACAGGCGTGCACCACCACACCCCGCTAATTTTTGTATTTTTTAGTAGAGACGGGGTTTCACCATGTTGGCGAGACTTGTCTTGAACTCCTGACCTCAGGCAGTCCACACGCCTCAGCCTCCCAAAGTGCTGGGATTTGACAGGCGTGAGCCACCACACGCTCCACCTAAAAACAACTTTTAATAGAAATAAGCTAGAATTTATCAGAAATAATCTTTTCAATATGTATTTTCACTTCTGATTTACGATAGATTTTTGTAGTATTTTTAAGGATATCATTGTCAAAATGGTATCAGTGTCTCAAAGCAACAAAGATTTCTCTAAGATTATCAGCTTCTCATTTTATAGAATTATAGCTATGTTTAGTTTAGAGATCTTGATCCAATTCTGGTATCAATTCAGTACTTGGAATTTTGTTTTATAAAATGCACACTTATTTTTAAAAATTTAGTTTTTAATATATTTTTACTACTAGAACATCAGTTTATAGTACTTACTCTACCTAAAATTATAAGATAGCTATTAATGAGTTTTTTCTCTCCCTTTCCAGCAAGTTTCCTCCAAGCCTTTATGCTACCAGGATTTCTAAAGCACACCAAGAGGAAATAGCAGGTGCTTTCCTAGTGACACTGGATCCACTTATCAGTCAGCTGCTCACATTTCAACCTTTTGTGCAGGTGGTTTTAGATAGTAGATTAGGTAAGCTTCAAAACAGATTTAATGGTAAATCATCTATTATGACATGTTAGAGACAGTGATTTCCCCTAACCATTCTTTTTTACAATTAAGAAATTTTTATTAAGTTTCTTTTCGTTTCTTTTCTTGAAACATATTTCTTATTTAAAAATTATACCTGGCTGGGCACAGTGAATCATGCCTGTAATCCCAGCACTTTGGGTGACCGAGGCCCGGAGATCACCTGAGGTCAGGAGTTCAAGACCAGCCTGACCAATATGGTGAAACCCCATCTCTACTAAAAGTACAAAAATTAGTTGGGTGTGGTGGCGTGTACCTATAGTCCCAGCTACTTGGGAGGCTGAGGCAGGAGAATCGCTTGAACCCAGAAGGTAGAGGTTGCAGTGAGCTGAGATCACACCACTGCACTCCAGGCTGGGTGACAGAGTAAGACTCTGTCTGGGAAAAAAAAAAAAATTCCTTTATGTATTAATCAGGTTTCTGCTGAATAAATGTGTTTTTATTACATGTAAGACCTGCCATGTGAACTACAGTTTCCACAATGTCTTCTTCTGGTTGTTGTCATGGATAAGCTGCCATTTCAGTCTAAGGAAGTGCAAACCCTGTGGTGCACAGACAGCCAGGCCTCAGAAACTACAACCAGGTAGCAAACATGTTTTTATCCAGTCACATTACCAATGGTTGAGAATGCTCTGTTGTTTGGAATGGTCTTGAAATTAACTTTTGTTTTTTTTTAATCAGATATTTATGTGAATAGTTATTGTGTAGACCTCATATGTGTGTGCTACACACACATATATATTGCTACTATATAACAATAGATAAATATAAAATATATAAACCTATATTAGATGCCAGCATTGCCAATGCCTTATACCAATGATTGTAATTAGAGTAGCTGTAAGAGAAGCATAAAAATACTTGATAAATAGAACACTAGATTGCATGTGGTATATATATATATGTATATCCTGGCAATTTTACCTTTTAACCATCTTCCTCGCCACCAATTCATAGTCCATGCCTCGCTTTCTTTCTCCTTGATTTACTCTGTGCCTCAAATTTTTTCACCTCTTCCTTTATCCCATTCTGTGTACATAACATTTATGTACTGTCAAAGAAATTCACTGTTAAAGAAATTCCTTAAAGGAGAATTTTTGTGGACGTTTTTTGCATCATTTACCAACTGTTTATCTTAGTACTGAGTTATATAAAGTCAGAGTTCCTCAAGGAACTTGAAACTTAAATAGCTAAACTAGATATTATATGGAAAACAGAAAATAAGTGCAGCATGATGTCATTTTAAGATTAAAAATGGCTGAAGAACTTCTAGAGGATTTCCAAAACAACAAATTAAAAATAGTCAGGTATGGGCACGGGTGTAGTGGCTCACGTGTAATTCCAGCATATTTTGGGAGGCTGAGGCAGGAAGATCACTTGAGCCCAGGAGTTGGAAGACCTAGCCTCCAAATATAGCAGCACCTCATCCCTAGGAAAAAAAAATTCTAAAACATGTGACAGCTGGCACATACCATTGGTCCCAGTTACTTAGGAGGCTAAGGCAGGAGAATTACTTGAGCCCAGGAGGCTGCAGGAGCCGCGGGTCGTAAGCAGTGCACCCAGCCTGCAGTGACAGAGCAAGATCCTGCTCCAAACAAAACAACAAAACTGTCAAATTGTAAGTATGTAAAGACGACAAAAGCATGAATAAAAGGAAGACATAAATAAGGAGTGTGACAGAAACAAGGAATATTTGTTGAAAATGAATACAAGAATGAGGAGGAAATAGAGATGGTAAATAGTATGGGATGGTGGCTTTTATCTCCTAAAGCTGAGAAGTTCTAACATTATGCCTCAGTTTTTGAGCAGAATAGAAGCCTGTTTGGTTTATAATTTAACTCTGACCATGGTACACAGAATGGGATAAAGGAAGAGGTGAAAAATTAGATCACAGAGTAATCCGGGAAGAAAGAAACGAGAGCGTGGACTATGGTGTTGGCAAGGAAGATGATTAAAGGTAAAATTTGCCAGGATATACCTTATATATATACCTATAGTCTAGTGTTCTATTTATCAGAGCTCATTTTTACATGCTTCTACTTACAGCTACTCTATTACAATCAATGTTTATAATGCTGACCATTAAGCAATACTGAACAAAATTAAAATATTAAAATATTTTTAGCATCTAATATAGGCTTATATATTTTATATCTATCTACTGTTATAAAGTAGCAATATATATTGTCTACACAATAACTATTAACATTAATATCTGATTAAAAAATGTTTTTTGACACACATGAGGTCTACACAATAACTATTAACATAAATATTAAAAATTTTCTTTGACACTGTATTTTCCTTTTATGTGTGCATATTCACACATGTTGGAAACTTGCTGAGTATACCTTTTGAAATTTTTCTTTGCTTAAACAACCTTCCATGTTACGTATTATTATTATACTTGCTAATTAGTAGATGTTATTAACGTTGGGTTCAATGTTCTCAATTTCTCTGCAGGATATCTCTACTCAAAGCCATTTTCTACAGTTTTGAGCAGTGTTCTGGTGAACTCTCTCTACCTGTTCATTTACAGGGATTAAAGAGTAAGGGGAAAGCTGAGGTGGCTGTCACATTGTATCAGCATGTTTGTGTTCATCTGTGTACATTTATTACTTCTTTTCATCCCTCACTATTTGCTGAACTGGTAAGCATATTACTGTGCTAAGCTAAGGTTACACTTTTGCTTTCTCTTCACTGAAATTGTGATTCATATACAGAAGAAAGTGTGGGAATACTTTACGTGTATTCATTTTGAATGAAACTTAGTTGTATCCTAGAAAATGGTAATCCTAGATTCCTATATTGTATAGATCTAATATTTGGCTAAAATATTTGAGAAAACATTTTGGGTGGGGAGGTAGGCAAAGACAGTGTGAGAAGAGGAAAAAATATGTGGTACTTAAGTCAAAAGAAAAATTAATAGCTTGTAGTACCAGGGCTCTTTTAGATCTCAGATACAATGTAGATTT
Source organism: Papio anubis (assembly GCF_008728515.1). Lineage (NCBI taxonomy): Eukaryota > Metazoa > Chordata > Mammalia > Primates > Cercopithecidae > Papio > Papio anubis. The sequence goes on along the minus strand of NC_044976.1, from coordinate 191,340,621 downwards.
TCAAAAAATAGAATTTGATTTGAAAAGAGGTTAAGAAGTTCTAGGAATTTGATACTTGTAATATCTGAAATTTAAGGATCAGTAGCATTTCAGATATTACATAATATCTAGGACCTATTAAATATTGTATGTGAATAAAAGCAGAAAGAAGAGTATAAGCATATATGTTATATATGTTGTTTTGAATATTTCAGGCTACTTAGAGAATCTTTGTGGATCCTCGTGATTGAGTTACCACATTTAAAACCATGTTGAACTCTCCATAGCACAGCACGGTACTTAATGTATAGTAGGTGCTCAATAAATATTGAGGGAATGACAGTGTCCTTTTAGATACTAGAAAGTAGAACTTTCCCATTGAGGATCTGTTCTTTGGATTCTGATAGTGCTTTCTTGTTTTATTTTGAGAAATATAATACTATTATTGTGAATTTTAGTATTTAAATAAATTTTTCTGTTTTTGATTAGGATGCTGCTCTGCTGAATGCTGTACTTAGTGCTAATATGATCACCTCTTTGTTAGCTATGGATGCATGGTGCTTCCTTGCTCGGTACAACATATTTGCTTTTTCTTTGGATTGGTTATTAGTAGTGACTGACAGTAAATAATTTTATAATTGTAAGTTTATAGAAAAACTATGTTTCAATAATCCTTTAATAATAATTCCCAAAATGCTTTGATTTCATATTACAGCATTAAATTAGGAAACAAGTTCTCTTCTTTCTTTGGTTCAAGCCAATAGATGAGTACTGTTTAGGGAATTTTGTATATTGTGATACTATTTGGTCATGGAAGTAATGGCAGTTTTTAATGTCCTCATCAGAATATTTAGTGCGTTATGCAAGTTCATCTCCTTGTGTTTCTGAGTAACTGTATAAACCCAGTTGCCTTCTCTTTATATTGCAGATATGGGACTGCTGAACTCTGTGCACACCATGTCACCATAGTGGCTCATCTGGTGCGTAGAATTACAAGGCCTAGAATACCCACTCTCTATGCAGTTCCTTTGGGGATATGATAATCTTTAAGAATGTGAATATCAGCAGGAGAAATATCATAGTAGCAAGATTGTTTTGACAGTCTTTGTCCTGTATTAATGCTGATGCTTTTAAGAAGGATGTACTGAAAAACTGTTAGTGTGAAACTGGGGATGTTTTCTCATATTCTCAGGATTTTATGTAATTTCAGTAATTGTTCTGGGAAGGAAAGACTAGGTTGAGATTACATTTAAAATTGAATACAAAGTAGAAAATAAGAGCGATTTATAATTGATGGCCAAGAGGTCTCTCTCCTCTGTCTCTCTAATATGCCTTGGACAAGCTGACCCTTGATTTTGTTGTATTTTTTTTTTTTTAAGTCAAGATGATTTGAGAGGAACTTGAATTTAACAGTGATAGATGTTTTTGGCAAAAGAAGTCATGTTTTATGAATGGGTACATAGAGAAAATGATTTAATAATGATTTCATCTTTTTAACATTAACATTTTTTGCTTTTAAATTCTGAAGTGTTTTATGTGTTCCATATAAGATGATTATGACCTATTTGTTATGTATTTTTGTCCCTGGCCTTTAAGATCTTATGTAGGCCATACATCTTTTGCTTTCTAATAGTCTTATTGTATCTTACATTTCTTGGTTTACCTTTAAAGGATTTTGTAGATCAGACAGTGAGGTGTGTAATATCATGAAAAGCTGACATCTATGTCTCCATGGCTGATGGTCTGGATTATCACTTACCCACTTTACTAAATCCTTAACATATCTTTCACAAAGCAGATAAAGAGTGATTTTTATGTTATGTGTTTTATGTCTCAGGTTTCCTTTAAATAAAAGCTTCTCAGTGCATTATGGTGTAGGAATGGATTTCTTCTAGTTCATTATGATAGAAATTGATTCCAGGATGGATGATAGTATATTGTGATAGGAATTGATAAAATTGAGTTTATAACATTTTTTTGTTAGTGGTGGTTTTTTTCTTAGAGACAGGGTCTCATTCTGTCACCCAGGCTAGAATGCAGTGGTGTGCAATCATAGTTCACTACAGCCTCAAACTTCTGGGTGCAAATGGTCCTCCTCCCTCACCCTCCTGAGTAGCTGGGACTACAGGCATGCACCACTATACCCAGCTCAATTTTAAAACTTTCTGTGGATATGGGGTTCTTGCTGTGTTGTCCAGGCTAGTCTCAAACTCCTGGGCTCAAGCAGTCCTCCCACCTTGGCCTCCCAAAGTGCTGGGATTACAGTTGCGAACCACCACACTCAGCCCCTATAATGTCTTTTAATGAGCTTCTGTCTTGTAGAGTTTTATCTACCTCTCTATTATTGTAGTTAGATCTTAAAAAGTTCCATGAATTGTCTTTGGACTGACATACCAAGTTATCAAAATGATAATTAGAAATAGAAATTACAGTGTTATTTTTAAATATAATGTCAAAATTTCAATCTCATTCTAAATTTAGATTCATTGAAGGTAAAAAAGAAAAGCCCCAAATTAAAAGTCAATATTACTACAATCTTTTCCCCTAGAAAGAGCTGCTATTAATATTTTGGCATATTCTCTTCTTATAAAAATTCTGATTCTAAATTAGTCAATCTCTCCTCTCTTTCTCATGTCTTTTTCCAGATAAAATCATGCCCTGGAGAATGTTATCAACTCATCAACCTATCAATACTGTTGAAGCGTCTCTTTTTCTTCATGGCCCCACCCCATCAGGCAAGGAAGGGTATCATTTTTGTCACTGTCTATGAACCTGCTCAGAGTTGGATTCAGACTCCTTTGATAGCCTTTTTTTTTCCGTTTTAAAAATTTTATTTTATTATTTTTTTGAGACAGGGTCTCGCTCTGTCACCCAGGCTGGTTGTACGGTGGCTCAACCATAGCTCACTGCAGCTTCAACTTCCCGGGCTCAAGCAATCCTCCCACCTCAGCCTCCTGAGTAGCTGGGACTACAGGCACACACCACTACGCCTGGCTAATTTTTAAAAAAATTATTTGTAGAGACTAGGTCTCACTATGTTACCTAGGCTGGTCTCAAACTCCTGGGCTCAAGTGATCCATCTCTGCCTTCCAAAGTTCTGAGATTGCAGGTGTGAGCCACTCTGCCTAGCCTTGCCTCCATTTATTTTAAATTTAAATATTGGTGTGATCTAAGTATAAATTTTTGACATGTTGATTGCTTTGTTTATTGCTTTCAGCTGGGTATAGATTTTGATGTCCTTGCTTCAAGTTATAATAATTATTCTAATTCCATCTTCCTGAAATAGATCTTTCCCCTTATTTTTCATATATATTTGAGATACATGAAATGAAATGGTTCCATATCCCCTGCCCCTTTTATTTTGAAGAGCTAGAATATTATTTTTGTTCTTAATGGTCTTTACTTACATAAACCTGTATGGCCTAGTGCAGTCCCTCAGACTGGTCACATCGGAACTCTTGTATGAGCTCTTTTAAAAATATAAGTTCCTGGACTCTAATCTGTGGATGGGTGGGTATGGAGGCATGGGTATGAAGTAAGGCTCAATAATTGGTTTTTGTTGGTACTATCATTAAGTTCCTATGTGAGTCAGACTTGGATCTAAGCTTGGGAACCACTAGATTAGTGAAGGGGATTAGAATTTCAGGTCCTGTGGTCCTTGCTTTGAATCCTGGCATACCGTGACCTTGGGCAAGTCATCCTTTCTGAACTTCATTTTTCTTGTCTGCAAAACAGAACATATGTATAACTGCTTTGAAAAAGTTTGTAAAGACTTGGAACTAATACATGGAAAACAGCATAGTGCTAGGTTTAAGAGGGTGCTCAGTAAATGCTAGGAGTTATTTCTGACTAGGGTTTTTGCCCCAAGTCCAAGTCTGTTCCTGCCCTAGAGTGGTTGGTCAGGAACCAGAGGTACTACAACTACCTCTTAGCCTTCTTTTTCTTAAAGGTAGCCCCACCTATTAGCCCTCTAAGAGCATGGGAAGCTTGCTTGCTTCCAAAAGAATTTTCTACTCCAGATCTCTTAGAAGAAGTGGGACTGGGAGGGAAAGGGTCACATGTCATAAGACTTTAAGAAAATCCCTTTCCTTTTTTTTTTAGACACAGGGTTATGTTGCCCAGGCTGGTCTCAGACTTGAACTCAAACGATCCTCCTGCCTTGGCGTCCCAAAGTGCTGGGATTAGAGGTGTGAGCCATTGAGCTCAGCCGTCACTTTCCTTTTAACCTCAATTTTCTTATTTATACAACAGGAATAAAATTATTTTCCCAAAGTGGTTGTGAAAATTTTAACTTTTAAAATAATATAACTCAGAATGAATTAGCTATGAGGTCTAGAAGCAGTATTCTAAATTAGATAAATTATAGTTTATGCCTGGAGATCTCTTACTCTCAATTTTCTAAATTTTTCCAAATGAGGCTATCAGATATATAAATTATAGGTAAATGAACGGTTACTTTTAATTTGTATCTTCAGTTATCGAATGCAGATTTTCTTTATGTACAAGTTATTGTGATAAAACTTAAGAAACCTGAATCTGAATACCTATTCTGAGAGTCTTTAGGAGAGTTAATTATAAAATTGAGATAGATACTAATACTCATATGGCAGTTAAGAAACTTGATAGGATAGAGAATATACATATGGCATGAAAAGACCATTTAACAAATGTTAGGTCTCCTCTCCTTTTTGGCTCTTTTTTTTTTTTTTTTTAACCCCTTAAGACATTATCCTTTCTCTTAAAGGAAGGAGAACGGGAAATAATATTTTTGAGACTGTACCAGGCCAGGCACTTAATTCATTTAATCCTTACAGCAGCCTTGTAAGGATTACAAGGATAGATAATATTGTGGGATAGATAATCTTGTGTCCATTTGACAGATGAAGAAACAGTAGCTCAAGGAAATTAAATAACTTCCACAAATTCACACCTAACAGCTGATCTGGGATGTTGAGGCAGGAGGATCGGAGGATCGTTTTATTTAGTCCAAAGTTCAAGTCCAGCCTGGACAACATAGCAGGACTCTCTTTACAGCTTGGAAACCACTGCACTATCTCATGATATCTCAAGGAACATAAAATCTAGTAGAAACTATAAATTTATAAAGATACTCATATTAAAGAGTGGTTTGTGATGAATGCCAAAACTGAGGCACAAATCAAATGTTGTTGGGTGTTCGTAGCTGAGACAGTCATTTCTGAAGAGGTGCAGCATGGGAACAGGTAGACATAGGAGTTGGAGTTGATGGCATTTGAGGTACGTGTTACAGGATGAATGTGGAAGGTGGTGGGACTAGAGAAGCAAAGGCAATAAAGCATATTAGAGAAAAAAGGAGAAGCGAGCAATGAAACTTGAAATAATTATTCAGCTATTTGCATACAAGATGTCTTTTTAAATAGTAAAATAAGAACCCAAATTTTTTTTACTAGTGATGTAGCCTTAACATAAATGAAAATAGTTAATCCCAGTATGGTGATAATATACTTTAAAAAACAAAAGTGTCTATGATGCTAATTTGGAAGAAAATGCCAATAGAAATAGATGTTAGAATGCATTTACTGTTTTAATATGAGGGGTAATTATTGAATATCACATTATTTCTTTTAGTATGTAACTATTAATAGTATTCCATTTTATCAAGAAAAGCAAAAATACAAGGAGGTTACCTACTTGAGGGAAAAGTATTTAATATGCCTTATCTAAGCACACTGATAGTTTGTACTATCTTTTTAATGTAAAGTAAAAATTACTGCATTTACATTTTAAACCCAAAAGTGTATTTTTTCTCTTTCCAATTTTAAGAAGGGAAATCATAATTCTCTGTGTATTATTCCCTTATACTTTAGTCTTTTATGAACTATTTTGTCATAGCAGTTTTAAGTCTTTAGAATTGTGTTGAAACCAGGGTTTTCAACCTCAGAATAGAATCTTGAACTCTTTCTGTAACAAATTTTGGCAATACCTACCCTTTTATGTCGTCCAGGACATTATATTTTTAGTTTCCATTTTGGAAAGGGAAGTAGTTCACTCACTTACTGGACTTTATTATAAAGAAAGGTGATACTTGAACTGATGTTTACCAGTTGGCACAGTTCTCTTGGCTTTCCTGATGTAGTTGGCTTTTATGAATAAAGCTGCTTTTTATAATAGACACTCGCTCATCAAGGGATCTGTTTTTCTGGCTGTAACCTCTGTCACAGCAGATAGCCACATAATTTCTAGCTTGTATTGACAGGTAAATATTTTCCACAAAAGAAGTAAAATTGAAATACAAATATAGTATATGACGGAAACGTTTCTCTGTCAGATTTAATTTTTTTTGGTGGGTTTTTAGTTTTTGGTGTAGGAAAAGTTTTCATCAAATAGATTTTGAATATTTTAAATTGAATTATTCTACTTCTTAGAAAATACACTAATATACTTCCTAGTCGGATTATACTTATTTTAATCATTAAATGCACCATTGGTTTTACCATTTTTCCACCAAAAACTGATTCAGCATTTAAACTGTTTCTTAGAACTCTTGTTTTCCATTTGTATCTAGTCTGTAACATCTGCATTTTAACAAAACAGTACTTTTCTGTTAACCTAGTAAGCACTTTGAATTGTTATTTCAGTGGTGGAATGGATTTGCCAACCACATTCTTTTTGATTTGTGGCTTACCTTTGTGAAACTGATTTAGTATGTTGTCTAAAGTAGGGCAGAACCAACTAACTCAGTTTAAAGCTGAATCTTTGCTTCTTTAAGTTCTCTGCTATGAATCAAGTGAGATAATAGTAAGCTATGAAGGTTGACTAAATCCAGTTTGTATATTTGGAATGTTACTTTTGACTTAACTACAAGGTGAGGAGTATACAGAAAAATAAGACTTATTGGTAAGTAGGAGCATGATAAGATATCTGACATAACTAATAATGAAATACATTATTTAATGGCTTAGTGCATTTATATCGTGCTCCACTTAAGCTGTGTTTTTGTTTTGGAAACCAGTGCAGTGTCAACAACAATAATAATAAGGTATGTTCATTTATGTTACCTTGGTCTGGAACATAGATATTACGGTACTATTAAAAAGCTTTCTTGAAATATTAAATGTGGAAACAAATACTTAGCTTTTGTGTATCCATTCCTCTGACTTGTCTCATATTACTCTTCTTTCTTTAACAATTTATTTCAGCTGGAGTTTATCCATAAATTTTCCCCAAAAGAAGCAGAAAATCTGCCTCTCTGGCAGCATATTTCCTTCCAGGCGTTACCTGCTGAGCTTAGGAAACAAACTGTCCATGAGGTCTCCACGGTAGGCACAGCAGAATGCAGGAAATGGCTGAGCAGCAGTCGTACTTTGGGAGAACTAGAATCTCTGGTAAGATAATAATTTTGATTAATTTTATTCATTCAGCAGCTATTTATTGAGCATTGTTTTAGGTAACGGGGATAGGTTGTTAATAACAAGCACACAGGCTCTGTACTCTGTTTCTGTTAGAACCTAGTAAGATTTTCAGATTTCTACATCGTAAAAGAATCTGTGAGAAACGTACTGTTATTTTAATTGATGTATTATATTGGGGGGTTGTTTCCTATGTTGCTTAAGACATGTTGAGACATGATCAAACACACTATGGAACACTTCAGTTGTGTATTTTTGCTGATGCATCTCTGGATTAGGCAGATGTAATTCTTCCATTTGACAAAATACAACCCCCATTTTATGTGAACTTACTCTGAACCTTTATGTACCTTTTACATAGAATGTTCCCTCATAAAATAATGGAATAATAAAAAGAGACTCATCCACTAGAAGAAGTAGGAAATGGGAGCTTTTAAAAAGTTGACTGGATATAGTACATGAAATTGAATTTTCCAGTTTAGTGTTCATACGCTCATTCATTCATTCAACAAATATATTTGGAGTACTTTTATGTGCCACTTTGTTCTAGGCATTGGAAGTACATCGGGAACCAAAAATTTCTACTCTCATAGACTCACATTTGAGCTTAGCAGTGGACAGTAAAATAAGAAATGCCAATTTACATTAAGTAGAGAAAAGCAAGGATAAGGATAGGGCATTCAAAGGGACAGAGGTCTATTTGCAATTCTAACTTAGGAGTTCAGGGTTTTCTGAGGGCATATGTCTCCATGCTGAGTACAGATGTTCTGATACTGTTATATGTAATGACACTTGATCATAATTATTATAATTTTTTGTGGGGGGACGAGGTTTTGTTCTCATGGCCCAGGCTGAAGTGCAATGGCGTAATCTTGGCTCACTGCAATCTCCGCTTCCCAGATTTAAGCAATTCTCCTGCCTCAGCCTCCTGAGTAGCAGGGATTGGCTCCCACCACCATGCCCAGCTAATTTTTTGTATTTTTAGTAGAGACAGAGTTTCGCCATGTTGGCCAGGTTGGTTACGAACTCCTGACATCAGGTGATCCACCCGCCTTGGCCTCCCAAAGTGCCGGGATTACAGGTGTGAGCCACAGTGCCCAGGCTTATCCAAAGGAAATGTTTTTATGTGACTTTATTTTAGAAAAACTGTTAAATACCTTGTTAACAGGTTAAATGTGTCTGAGTTTTGCATTTAATGTGTACCAATTTCTATAGTAAGGACAAAAGATGTTTTGTTTTATATTAGGTAAAGTAAAAGCACTATAAGTAAACTTTTGAAGTATGACCACAGCTTTTTAGTCCAGCAGGTTGTTCAACATATGTCTTTTTAAATTTTTTTTCAACTTTTATTTTTTATTTTATTTTTTGAGATGGAGTCTTGCTCTGTTGCCCAGGCTGGAGTGCAGTGGCATGATCTCGGCTCACCGCAACCTCTGCCTCCTGGGCTTAAGTGATTATCCTGCCTCAGCCTCCCAAGTAGCTGGGATTACAGGCACCCACCACCATGCCTGGCTAATTTTTGTATTTTTAGTGGAGACAGGGTTTAGCCATGTTGACTAGGCTGGTCTCGAACTCCTAACCTCAGGTGATCTGTCCGCCTCAGTCTCCCAAAGTGCTGGGATTACAGGAGTGAGCCACCATACCCAGCCTCAACTTTTATTTTAGATTTAGGGGATACTTGTGCAGGTTTGTTACCTGGTTTTATTGTGTGATGCTGAGGTTTGGGGTATCAATGATTTCATCACCCAGGTATTCAGCATAGTACCCAACAGTTTATCAGTCCTTATCCTCTCTCCTCCCTCCCCCTACTAGTAGTCCCAGTGTTTATTGTTGCCATCTTTATGTCCATGAGTGCCCAGTGTTTAGCTCTTACTTATAAGTGAGAACATGTGGTATTTGGTTTTCCATTCCTGTATTAATTTGCTTAGGATAATGGTGTCTGGCTGCTCTATGTTGCTGCAAAGGACATGATTTCATTCTTTTTTATGACTGTATATATGTACTACATTATCTTTAATCTGTTGATGGACATCTAGGTTGATTCAGTGTCTGCTGTTGTGAGTAGTGCTGCAATGAACACGTGAGTACATGTGTCTTTTTGGTAGAACAATTTGTTTTCTTTTGGATATGTACCCAGTAATGAGATTGCGGGGTAGAATGGTGGTTCTGAGTGCTTTGAGAAATTGCCAAACTGCTTTCCACAGTGGCTGAAATAATATACATTCCTACCAACAGTATATAAGCATTTACTTTCTCTATAGCCTCACCAATGTCTGTTGTTTGACTTTTTAAATGGCCATTGTGACTGGTGTGAGATAGTATCTCATTATGATTTTGATTTGCATTTCCCTGATAGTTTTTTTATATGTTCGTTGGCCTCTTGTGTGTCTTATTTTGAGAAACGTCTGTTCATGTCTTTTGCCCATTTTCTAATGGGGTCGTTTTTTACTTGTTCAGTTGTTTTAAGTTCCTTATAGATTCTGGATAGTAGACCTTTGTCACATGCATAGTTTGCAAGTATTTTCTCCCATTTTATTGGTTGTCTGTTTACTTTGTTGATAGTTTCTTTTGCTCTGCAGAAGCTCTTTAATTAGGTCCTGCTTGTCAATTTTTGCTTTTATTGCAATTGCTACTGGTGTCTTTCTCAAGGCTGAGGTCTAGAATGGTGTTTCCTAGGTTTTTTTCTAGGATTCTTATAGTTTGAGGTCTTACATTTAAATCTTTAATCCATCTTGAGTTAATTCTTGTATATGCTGAAAGGTAGCTATCCAGTTTCATTCTTCTGCATATAGGCTAGCTAGCTGGCCCAGCACCATTTATTGAATAGGAATCCTTTCCCCATTACTTGTTTTTGTTGACTTTTTCAGTGATCACGTGGTTGTAGGTATGTGGCTTTATTTGCAGGTTCTCTATCGTGTTCATTGATCTATTTCTGTTTTTATACCAGTATCATGCTGTTTTGGTTACTGTAGTCTTATAGTTTCAGATGCCTCTGGCCTTCTTCATTTTGCTTATCATTACTTTGGCTATTCAGGCTCTTTTTTGATTCCATATGAATTTTAGAATAGTTTCTTCTAATTCTGTGAAAAATGGTGTCAGTAGTTTGGTAGGAAAAGCATTGAATCTGTAGATTGCTTTGGGTAGTATGGCCATTTTAATGATATTGACTCTTCCAATCCATGAGCACAGACTGTTTTTCCATTTGTTTGTGTCATCTATGATTTCTTTTAGCAATTTTATAGTTTCCTTGAAGAGATCTTTCACCTCCTTGGTTAAATGTATTCCTAGGGGTGTGCATGTGTCTACTGTAAACAGGATTGTGTTTTTTTGTTGTTGTTGTTATTCAGACGGAGTCTCTGTCGCCCAGGCTGGAGTGCAGTGGCGCTATCTCAGCTCACTGCAAGCTCCGCCTCCCGGGTTCACGCCAGTCTCCTGCCTTAGCCTCCCAAGTAGCTGGGACTACAGGCACCCGCCAACACACCCGGCTAATTTTTTGTATTTTTAGTAGAGACGGGGTCTCACCATGTTAGCCAGGATGGTCTTGATCTCCTGACCTCGTGATCCGCCCGCCTCGGCCTCCCAAAGTGCTGGGATTACAGGCGTGAGCCACCACACCCAGCCTTGTCTTCTTGATTTGCCACTCAGCTTGAATGTTATTGGTGTATAGAAATGGTATTGATTTTTGTACATTGATTTTGTATCCTGAAACAGTTTGACTTCTTCTTTTCCTATTTGTATGCTGCTTTTATTTTTTTCTCTTGCCTTATTGCTCTGGCTTGAACTTTCAATACTATGTTGAATAGGAGTGGTTAAGAGTGGGCATCCTTGTCTTGTTCCATTTCTGAAGAGGAATGCCTCCAGTTTTTGCCTGTTCAGTATAATGTTGGCTGTGAGTTTGTCATAGATGGCTCTTATTATTTTGATGTATGTTCTTTTGATGCCTAGTGTCTTGACGGCCTTTATTATGAAGGGATGTTGGATTTTACCAACAGCTTTTCCATGTCTATTGAGATAATCAATATGGTTTTTGTCTTTAATTCTGCTTATGTGGCGAATCACACTTATTGATTTACATATGTTGAACCAATCTTGCATCCCAGGAATGGAGTGTACTTGATCATGGTGAATTAAGTTTTTGATGTGCTGTTGAATTTGGTTTGCTAGTATTGTTTTGAGGATTTCTGCATCTAGAACATGTTCATTTGTAAAAGGAAATAGGTAAATCTTAAGAAGTTGTATGGTAATTTCATAAAATTAAGTGTGGTTGTCTAAGTATAATAGATTAAAGGCATTCATTGTTACTGATTATTACATTCTCATAAGACCTTCCCTGTACCCCCACCACACCTCAAAAAACCTCATTCCTGGCTAGTCAGAGAGAGAATGGAGTATTTTCATACATAGGTAAGAGTTAATCCAGAAAAGATTGCCTTTAGTTTCAAATACTAGTACTTCTTAAGTACTGTCTTTGCTTATTAAATGCAGTGTTGCTGAGGCATTTAAAATTTTCAGACAACAGGAAAAATAAAAATCTAGTAAACCATAAAGATTGCTGGGTGTGTAATGTGAAAAAATAACTTTTTGTTGATGTGTATTATAAAGTAGCTTGATTATACTGACCACTTGTATCAAAGCTATTTATTAAAGTACATTTCTGCTTTCATTTGGTAACCTTGGGTTCCAACATTTCACCCTAAAAGGAAGTTTATGGCTGGGTGCGGTGGCTCACACCTGTAATCCTAGCACTTTGGGAGGCCGAGGTAGGCGGATCACAAGGTCAAGAGATCGAGACCATCCTGGCCAACATGATGAAAATCAAGTCTCTACTAAAAATACAAAAATTAGCTGGGTGTGGTGGTGCATGCTTGTAGTCCCAGCTTCTCGGGAGATTGAGGCAGGAGAATTGCTTGAACCTGGGAGTTGGAGGTTGCAGTGAGCCGGGATTGCACCACCGCACTCCAGCCTGGTGACAGAGCGAGATGCCGTCTCAAAAAAAAAAGTTTATTTAGAAAAACAAAGCAAATATAATATATACTTATGTTAAGTAAATAGCTGAAAAGATGGCTTTAAAGGGCTCTTAGAAATATTATTCTACATGGACTTTTATGAAGAGTTAAAAGTAACTTTTATAATCTCTAGGTAAAAGTGGGCTCTTGGTGGTGCTTTAGACTGGTATTTAAACTCAAGTCCTTTCTTGTTTCTGCCCTTTAGAACACAGTACTGTCTGCTCTGCTTACAATATGTAATTCTGCTGGTGAAGCTTTGGATACAGGAAAACAAACTGCAATTATGGAAGTTGTGAGTCAGCTTTGGGCTTTTTTAAACATTAAACAGGTAAGGAAAACAACTGATCCTTTCTTTATCAAAAAACAGAAAATATCAAAAAAAGAGGATAGTACTGAAATTTTCCAGTGTAGAGTAAAAACTAATTCTTTTGGGTGTGGGTGTTTGGTAGACCTTTATAAGAACTTAAAGTATCTGTACTGTCTCAGGCCGCTGTCATTTTCAGAGTGTGATAGCATTATATTAGTAAAATTAGAATATGTGATGTGATGGCAGTCCACCTACTTACTTTTCTAACTGGTTATACCCTCTCCCCTCCCTGCCCCTTATCTCTTCCCCTATTGTTTCTGTTCTGTTTTGGGTTAATGTATCCCATTTCTGTGATTCTAGGACGTTTAATAAATCTTTTGGGCAATGGAGAGTGAGCTGACTTAAAGGTGGAAAGGGCTAGTGAATAGATGTGGCTAATTTCTATTTCTCTTTCCCAGCAAAGCCAAGAAGCCAAGTGATGATCTAAAACTAATGATATGCCTCCCACACCATGGTTGTACACCTGTTTCTTAGTTTAAAAATATAAATAGGCTGTTTGTTTTCTTTGACTAAGTATAACACTGGCCTCTGGCAGCTAGTGGAAGCTAAAGGCAACAGCCATACTTTTGGGAAATGATAGAAATGATTTTACAGATAATGTTTTATTATTATTTTTTTTTATGGTCAGATTACCCTACTGCATTGTTTTGACTTCAACAAGTACTTTCCCGGATGTTCACAAATCATTCAGTATTCATTCAGGATATCTGTGATGGGGATATAGCTTACAATATTATAATGTAAACCAAAATTATGAAGAAGAGAAATGAAATTTTAAGATGACTAAGGAACATATAAGCCTTTCAGTCACAGACAAGTAATTAGATCCCTTTTAGACGTAAATTTGGATTTCAATCACAGCTCTGCTTTTTATCATAGCCATGTGATCTTGAACAAATTGTTTAACCTCTTTGACCCTGTTTTCTTATCAGTAAAGGTAATAATATCTACCTCACAGAGCTGTTGTAAGGCATAAATGAGGTAATATGAAATGCTTAACATATTACCTGATATATAATAAGTGCTCAATAAAAGTTTGCTATTATTATAGTAATTCTTACGTGATTGAAACTTTTTCTTCAAAATTATTTTGTGTTTCTTAGATAGCAGATCAACCTTACATTCAGCAGACATTCAGCCTTTTACTTCCACTGTTGGGATTTTTCATTCAAACTCTAGATCCTAAACTGATAGTTCAGGTAAGAATAATGACCAAATTGATACTCTGTTTGCTAAGGAGGTTGCTAAATTGCTATCATGTAAAATAGCTTTCTAGAAATAGTTATTTTAAACCTCCTGTTGTGTCATATATTGACTTGTCTTCATCAAGGATATCTCATTTCTCTTCTTTCTTCCTTACAGTATTATTAATATACGGCGCTGTTAATTCAGCCTTTATCTGTTCTTCTTTGTCACCCTATACTGAGCAGTCACTACTTTTTGTTATTACTGTTAACTACCCCCCACAAACCCCTGAGGTTAGGAGTTGTAGTTCATGTGTTGAACCCTGCATTCATAGCAGTTTCAAAGGCATTTCAGCAGCTGTGGGAACGTTGAATCGGTTAACCAATATGGATTAAAAGATAGCACCCATTGTTTCTTTGAAGAAATACAATTATTTTGAAAGAAGAGCACTACTGAATTTCCTCTTTGGCCTCCTGAATTTCCTCTTTGGCCTCCAGCTTACATGGCTAGGACAGGCAGAGCCTGGGTCACTGTCTAGGCAACCCTTGTCGTGGTGCCTCAGCTGCGCCTTTCTTTTGGAGGTTCTAAGATGACAGAGAAAATGGGAAAGCCCTTCAGCTAAACTGAAGTGATTTAGAGGCTTTGGAAAGAGTCCATACTAGAGAGAATTGATGCCCCAAATTAAGAGTTAGCTTAAGCTCAGGGTCAGGTAAGAAAGAGAAACAATAACTGTTAAGAGGAGAAACTACCCTTCTTATTTATGAAGATGATGGAAGAGATGATTCCTGTCACAGTATGTGGTAGAACAGAAAGGAATGAAACATACAGCTTTGCTTTTAGTAGCTGTTTTTAATGATGTGTATATGTTAGCAATAACATGTACTATACCATATGTATAACATGGATTTTACTAATTTATAAAGAATCAGTACAATAATTAACTCAGTGAATGCAACAATTTGATTGATTCTGAAACCTCTAATATTCTTTTAGAAAAAATAATTTTGATATAATGTGCCTACCTTTAAAAAACCCAAACAAAATTCTAAAATTTTTAATTAAGTAGATTGTTCAAAAGGTATTGCTTCCTTTATAAAAGATTTCACCTTAAGATTCCCTTAAATTAGAGGTTTGCAAATTATGACCTCCTGTCTAAATTTTGCCCTCCTGTTTTCAGCCCAAGAGGTAGGCATGATTTTTAAAGGTTTGCAAAATAAAAAATAATATGTAACAGAGAACATGTTGCCTACAAAGCCTAAAATATTTACTATTTGGCCTGTTAGAGAAAAAGCTTGCCAGTCCTTACTAAATAATGAACTTCTCTCAATAGAATTTTAAATACAGGCATACCACAGAGAGATTACAGGTTGTGTTCCAGACCACCACAATAGAGTGAGTCACATGAATTTTTTGGCTTCCCAGTGCATACAGAAGTTATGTTTACACTATACTGTAGGTTAAGTGTACAACAGCATTATGTGTAAAAAATGTATATAATTTAAAAACACTTTCTTGCTAAAAATGCTAATGATCATATGAGCCTTCAGCAAAGCATAATCTTTTTGGTGGTGGAGGGTCTTGCTTCAGTGTTGATGGCTGCTAACCCATCAGGATGGTGGTTGCTGAAGGTTGGGGTGGCCATGGCAATTTCTTAAAATATGACAGTGAAGTCTGCCACATCAATTGACTCTTCCCTTCATGAAAGATTTCTCTGTAGCATGTGATGCTATTTGATGGTATTCTACCCACAGGAAAACTTCTTTCAAAAATAGAGTCAGTCTTCTCAAATCCTGCTACTGCTTTAACAACTCAGTTTATGTAATACTCTAAATTCTTTGTTTTCATTTCAACAATGTTCACAGCATCTTCTATACCAGGAGTAGTTCTGTGTCAAGAAACCACTTTCTTTGCTCATTCATGAGAAGCAACTCCTCATCCACTCAAGTTTGATCATGAGATTGCAGCAATTCAGTCACATCTTCAGGATCCACTTCTAGTTTGCTAGCTATTTCTACCACATCTGCAGTTACTTCCTCCACTGTAGGCCTGAACCCCTCAAAGTCATCCTTGAGGGTTGGAATCAACTTCTAACTCCTGTTAATGTTGATATTTTGACCTCCTACAAATGAATCATGAATATTATTCACGGCATCTGGAATGATGACTCCTTCCCAGAAGGTTTTCAATTTACTTTGTCCTGGTTTATCGAGGAATCACTATCCATGGCAGCTATAGCCTTATAAAATGTATTTCTTAAATAGTAAGACTTGAAAGTCACAATTCCTTGATTCATGGGCTGCAGAATGATTGTTGTATTAACAAACATGAAAACAATCATCTCCTTGTATATCTCCTTCAGAGCTCCTGGGTGAGCAGGTGCATTGTCAATGAGCAGTAATATTTTGAAAGAAATCTTTTCTGAGCAGTAGGCCTCTCAATAGTGGAATACAAAAAATATTCCGTAAACAGTGATATAAACAGGTATGCTATCATCCTGGCTTTGTTGTTCCATTGATAGAGTACATGCAGAGTAGATTTAGCAGAATTCTTAAGGGCCTTAGGATTTTTTTTAATAGCAAGTGAACATTGGCTTCAACTTTGCCAGCTGCATTACCCCTCAAGAAGAATCTTGAAGCCAGGCATTGACTTCATCTCTCTAGCTATGAAAGTCCTAGACAACATCTTCTTCCAATAGAATGGTGTTTCCTCTACATTAAAAATATATTGTTTAAGGCAACCACTTCCATCAGTGATCTTAGCCAGATCTTCTGGAGAATTTACTGCAGCTTCTTCATCAGCACTTGTTGCTTCGCCTTGTACTTTTATGTTAGAGATTGCTTCTTAAACTTCGTGAGTCAACCTCTGTTAGCATCAAACATTTCTTCTGCAACTTTTTCACCTCTCAGCTTTCACAGAATTGGAGAGAGTTAGGGCCTGGCTTTGGATTTGGCTTTGGCTTAAGGGAATATTGTGGCCGGTTTGATCTATTCAGACCACTAAAACTTTCCATATCAACAATAAGACTTTCTGTGTTCACTGGAATAGCATTCTTCATTTCCTTGAAGAACTTTTCTTTTGTATTCACAACTTGGCTAACTTGCAAAAGAGGCCTAGCTTTTCACCTCTCTTGACTTTTGACAGCCTTCCTCACCAGGCTGAATTATCTTTAGCTTTCAAGTGAGAGATGAGATTATTCTTTTCACTTGAACACTTAAGAGGCCATTTTAGGTTTAATTTTCATATTGTGTCTCAGAGAATAGGGAAGCCCAAGGAGAAGGGGAGAGACTGGTGACCTACCTGTTGGTAGAACAGTCACAACACACAATTTATTATATTTGCCATCTTATATGGGCATAGTTTGTGGCACCCCAAAACAATTGCAATAGTAACATCAAAGATCACAGATCAACATAATAAAATCCTGACGAATAAGTTGAAATATTGCAAGGATTACCAATCTGACAGCCATGAAGTGAGCACATGCTGTTGCAAAAATGGTACAGGTAGACTTGTTCAGTACAGAGTTGCCATACACCTTGTATTTGTAAAAAAAAAAAAAAAAAATACAGTATCTTCAAAGTGCAATAAATCAAAGCACAATAAAATAGTGTCTGTACAAAATATTGTTTAAAGGTTTGATATATAAAGTTTTTCAGGAACATGTATACTTTTATTTTTACAGTGGTTTGAGGCAGAAGGGTGTGGTAAGAATAATGCTGTAATAGTTAACTTGTTCATATGATTGTATTATTTAAATTCTACCAGTGAAGTTCAGGGGCTGTGGTGTGTTTGTTTTTTTCTGGGTTTGGTTTTGTTTCCCCTCCCCACATTTCCATCCAAATCTTAGGCAGTTACTGTGTCTGTACAAAATACTGGTATTCTTTATAACTGTTCTTTGGTCTTCACCTCTGTAGGTAGTAACTTTGCAGACCTCACTACTTAAATTAGAGCCTCCTGACTATGTTCGTCTGGCAATGCTGGATTTTGTTTCTTCTCTAGGAAAACTTTTTATACCTGAAGCTATCCAGGTAATATTTCTTAACTCTGTTCTTGTATTATTAAAACAAAATCTCTATAAGAGTTAGTGATTAAGGGATTTTTAGGCTTTTTCTGAAATTTTGCAATTACTGACAAAGTTGGAAAAAAAAAACTATGTTTCAGACATTATAAAATCTATTTATAACTTATAATACAATTCATTTTAAGTTCTTTTCTTTTAGAAAAATATATGTTGATACACAAATAATTTTTAGTTGGCTGTAGTCTACCATGTTAGAGTCTCATTCCAGTTGGGTTCTAATGTACAGTTCCTGAGTATAGAAAACGTATTTGTCCTATGGGGAGCAGCACGTAACTAGGAAATTTGGTAATTTATTAAAGTTATTCTCTTCGTTCTTTTATCCATGAAAGAGAACCCGCTTGTTTTTAAAGACAATATTTTTGAAAATGTTGCAAAGTATGTATAGCTGACAAATGGATTATTTATAAAATTGCACTCTACTGGCCTGGCAATACACATCTACAGAATTTTAAAACCTCAGTAAATGTATATTACCAGGCCAGTACAGTAATTTTAAAGAAATTACAGCAAAGAGATCATAAATTGAGAGTTTACGCCTTCCTTATTACTATAGTCAATAGTAATTCTAGATAATTGACACTGCAACCTCCAAGGGAGAGACTATAAAGAGTCCACTAATGAGAATTTTCTTACGTAATCAAACACATGATAGTATCTCAGAACATGTGGATTAAACTCTTTGAAACCAAAAATTTAATTTCTAAGGGGCTCTTTTATTTGTTCGTAAGTTAACAGTATCCCATCTGTCTCCATCATGTTAATGTTACATTTCATGAGATAAGCATAGAACGTTGACAGCTTCTTTTCAACTCTCTTGACAAAAATATCCAAAGACACTTGGCATCTGAGCTGTCTTCTTTTTACCATGAAATCTATTCCAAAATGCCACTTCATTTGTGAACCACTGTGGACTATACAGGCCTAGAAATTATGAAACAAATGTTATATAAGCAGAAATTGCAGTGCCTTCTATATTCCCAGGAGTGAGGTCAAGACCTGAAGAAATTTTTGAGATTCATAAGAACATAGGAGGCATTCAAAGCTATGAAATGAGATTGACTGATTTATCCATTTGGGAAAGATTATAAGTTTTTGCCATATCCAGTGCTATTTTAATCACTGGCAATGCAGTAATGAACAAAACTAATAAATCCCCACTGTTAGCCTGTTTAGAGGCAATAAACAATAACAACATGGTGATATGTGCAGTATATTAAATGGTGGTGAGTGCCATGGAGAAAAATAAAGCAGGGAAGGAAGATAGGGAATAGGAATGTGGGAGTCTAATTTGAAAGGGGATATATAGTCAGTCACCAAGATGACATGCAAGTAAAAACCTGAAGTGCAAAGCATTGCAGATGGGAGCATGCCTCTTATATTCAGGGAAGCAAGTATAGCTAACACAGAGGTAGCAGGACTTGGCAGGCCATTTGAGGACTTTAGCTTTCACTCAGAGGGAAATAGGGAGCTACTGGAAGGATTTGAGTAAAAGAGTGACATTACCTAATATGTTTTAATGTGTGTCCCCTGGGACAGGATTATGGAAACTTGACAACACTGGGTTTACTGAATGTATGGCTATTTTATGATTATCTATTGTGGTTTCTGTTTCTCTATTATAATAAGGCTTGGTTCTTTTAGGACAGAATTCTGCCCAACCTGTCCTGTATTTTTGCCTTACTGCTAGCTGACAGGAGTTGGCTGCTAGAACAACATACCTTGGAGGCGTTTACTCAGTTTGCTGAGGTAATTATAAAACTGATTTATCACAATGACTTTCAAACCATTTTAATATTTCAAATATTCCAGAACAATCCCAAAACATTTATTGAACTGCTTCTGTATTGCAACCGGAAAATTGTCTGAAGGGTACATTACTCGTTATTTCTTTTACAGCTTCTCAAAATGAGGCTTAGAGAAATGAAGTGAATTTCCTAAGGTCCTCTGAATAAACAAGGACTAGAACAGGCATACACAGCAGGCCTACTGACACAGACACAGTCTTCGAGCAGATAGTATTTTTGGTTCAAATGATAATACATTTCATTTTGTACTATCAGTCATAAAGGTTAGGCTGATGAACCTAAACCTGTAAGATGGGTTGCTCCTTTACTCTTACTGCATTTGCTGTATAGTCATGCCTATGATCATAAGGGAGTCCAGAAGCATTAGTATAACCCAGCAGAAGTAATGAAAGCCTACAACACTTGTACAGAAGTTAACTTTATATTCTCCTAAGGGACCCTGAAGGAATCATGAGTTTATCACCTTTGAGGATCCTCTGGGACTCTTTTACTTAAAATGAATTTTTGGTTAAGGTAGCTCATAAAACTTATCTTTGTAAGTTGTTGAAATATGTTAAAATTGGTCTTGTTCATCAATTTCTTAATAGGGAACAAATCACGAAGAGATAGTTCCACAGTGTCTCAGTTCTGAAGAAACTAAGAACAAAGTTGTATCCTTTCTGGAGAAGGTACTTTCTTTACATGGCTCATGTTTTATTCTTTGTCCTATTTTTTTTTTTTTTTGAAATTATGTAACTGTAACCAACCTGAGTATCTTCTTAAACTTTTCACAGTGCTCAGCACAGTGCGGACAGACTTTTACTAAGCAATTGAGGCCACAGAAGTAAAACACTTGGGGCTGGGCATGGTGGCTCATGCCTGTAATCCCAGCACTTTGGGAGGCCAAGGTGGGTGGATCACAAGGTCAGGAGTTCAAGACCAGCCTGGCCAACATGGTGAAACCCCGTCTCTACTAAAAATACAAAAATTAGCCAGGCATGGTGGTGCGCGCCTGCAGTCCCAGCTACTCAGGAGGCTGAGGCAGGAGAATTGCTTGAACCAGGGAGGCAGAGGTTGCAGTGAGCCAAGATCGTGCAGCTGCACTCCAGCCTGAGTGACAGAGCGAGATTGTCTCAAAAAAGAACACTTGTAGTTCCTTTGCCTGTAGTTTGGGGTTTAATAGCACTGATTATCCAGGCAGTGAGATAACTAATGAGGATCCCTAAGCCATTAATAATCACAATTAAATACACTTGATCACGTAATTAGGTAGGCCTGAGAGGATGTAAACATCCATATTTTGGGTATAACTTAGGCATGGCTTTTCTTTTTTTTGTGTGGCAGTCTTCCAAGCCAGGGTAAGCGCCGAGTCTTTTTTTTTTTTTTTAAGGGATGGCTTTTTTATTCCTTTGCAGCCAAGGCCTGTTTTTACAATTAAAACCAAAATTTTGAATAACAGGGTTCCTATATCTATGCATACTTTGGAACTTAGTGTGAGGAAATAATAGTTAATTGAAATACTAGTGGAACTGTTAAACCACAAATTTAGACTACCCGGAGAAAGTGAATTATTTTATATATTACATGTAATGATGCACATGTTATATATTTTACATATATTACGTACATTTTTTTTAGGTGGGATGGGCCCACTTGACTCACTGAACTTTATTTTTTAGACAGAGTCTCGCTCTGTGTCGCCCAGCCTGGAGTGTCGTGGTGTGATCATAGCTTGCTGTAACCTCAAACTCCTGGGCTCAAGCATTCCTCCCACCAAAATCCTGGGATTACAGGTGTGAGCCACCACACTTGGCCTACTTATATTACATCTAAGCTGGATTTTAAGTACATGTGTGTACACTGCTGTTGCCAGTTTCTTAGCTAATACAGTAAAGGTTAGCAGACTATCATTTTTTCCTGCAAAGACGACTCTATAACTTTTCTGTAAGGAAGAACACAGTAGAGTGATTTAATCCAGATTATACTAAGAGGATTTATAAGATCAGTCCATGTGACTTCCAGAATTTGCCTAGTATGGCTGAACATTAAGCACTTACATAGATTATGTGGCCATTTCATATCTAGTAGAGTGCTAACATGTTGCTATTTGCTTGGTTTTTCATGGTCCCTGGCAGACTGGGTTTGTAGATGAAACTGAAGCTGCCAAAGTGGAACGGGTGAAACAGGAAAAAGGTATTTTCTGGGAATGCTTTGCTAATGTGACTGTAGAAGAAGCAAAGAGGTCACCTTTACAGGTACGGGCTGATTTCAATAGGGGCAAACTTTAACAAGGCAAATTCTGCCCTTATTACTTACTGATGAAACAAACCAATGTGGTTTCCAGCCTCATGTTGAATTTCAAATCAAACAGATCTAGACATGTAAAATTCTGTTTTATGGTAGTTGCTTTTCAAAATCAGAAGTGGGACTATACCATACCAAATATATTCTTTCAGTATGTTTGAATTATTGGTAGTAACCTTTAAGGGAAGTTACATATTGTACCAATGATGCTATAAATGCAGTCTTTACTGAACCACAGAAGAAAATGAAAGAAACTTACTCTCCTAAATGTTTAGTTTGATTCCTTTCCTTATTAATCAAATCAGACTCCTAATAATTTTTGGCAGTATCTAAAGATCACATCTGCCTATTAAAAGGCAGAAATTTGACACCAATAAGGATATTCAAAATATTGTTTTGAGCATTTTAGTATAGTAGTAATTCATGAAGAACAACATTCTGATAAGTTTTAGTCAAACTTTCATAAGAAGAAAATACATTTATGAACTTGTTTATACGACATGTAAGCTTGGACTATGCAGCACTTCTCATTGGGAGACCTTTGGGACAGAATACTTGTTGTATACCACATACAAACTAAGACACTAGTAGCAGCACTCTGAATTGCTATGATGAAACCAAAATGGCTTTATATATTTTTCTAGGTGACTATGTAGGGGTTTCAGGGTGCACCCTCCTCCTACCTTGGTGATCCAATGACTAGAATAAAATTTGCACGTAACTTTTTTCCAGTCCAAAAGGAAGGTTCTTTATATTTATATTACTTATGTTTTTTTTCCCAGCCTTATGCAAAAAGAGCTCGTCAAGAGTTCCCCTGGGAAGAAGAGTACCGGTCAGCGCTGCACACAATAGCAGGGGCCTTGGAAGCAACTGAGTCACTACTCCAAAAGGGTCCTGCTCCGGCCTGGCTTTTAATGGAAATGGAGGCGCTCCATGAAAGGATGGATAAGCTAAAACGTTATATACATACTCTAGGGTGAAACTTATGTCTGTACATTTTCTAACAAACAGATATAAAACAAATTTTGTAAAGTTGAATCTAGTGAAAATAATCTTTATTTGACATTTAGAGAACAGGATTGTGGGGAATATTCTCATTAAGAACTTTGGTACAATGTACTACATGTGGAACAGTCAGGAACTGCCCAGGTCCACAAAGAACCATTTACTCAGATAGTATAACTGTAAACAAATAAATAAGCTGCCTAAGGAAACCTCAGCAATTTAAAATCATTTATATAATTTATAGCTAAAATTTTTTTAAGTTGTATTTCATAATAGAGCTTACTCTTATGTTAAAGAAATGGCACAAAATTAAGCTAACCAGCTTGAATTCTTACATTTTCTTTACTTCCAGAATTGTCCTGGAAAAAGCAGTAAATTTGACCTCTCTTCAGCTACTTGCTCTTCAAAGAAACTGGCCTCAGTCAAATGCACAAAGGCTCTTCCTCCTGGAAACCAGTACTGTGAGCCTCACCCCCAGGGCTTTTAGCCAGCACTCGCAGTCAGTCTCCTATTTCTGTTGGTGCAGACTGGATAATGAGCTCCTGGGATGGGAAAAGCAGGCCACTTTGGGGTTTTCTTGTCCCAAAGCCTGCTTTTGAGGTATTCATTTTTTTTTTTTTTAAAAAAGGGAATCCTTTTTCCTAAAGTTTAACTCACATCTGTTGTCACCAGTTATTATCTTCCCAGTTCAGCTCCCCTTCTTCTTCCCAGCCTTCAGCCTCTCCCTGCAACAAAATAAAGCACACCAAGAACCCACTGAAACAAATCCATATGCAAATTTGAAAAAGCAAGAATTTAAAATTTATCTTTTGATGCCAGAAACACTACCTCGTACTAAGTAAAATAACTTAGAGCTCTAACAGAAAGTTGAAAAGTAGGATTACAAAACCACAGCACTGGAAAATAGCTTTGCAAAAACCATAAAATCAAGTAAAAATCAGTGTGGATGACACCATATCCTTATTTTAATCTTTTTTCAAATAAAAAGGTTAAAATAGCTCATTAAACAAACACTTAGCCTAAGCATTGCTACATTTTTCTGGGGAAGGAAAGATACCAATGACAGAAACTGATTTTGTTAATTTTGTGCTTGACTTGATGATTGGAAAAATAGCACGTTGCTTGTTATACATGGGATAGTGCAACTAGGACCTATGAGGGAAATCCTAAAGCTAGTAGCACAGCTTACTCCATAAAAAGTACTCACCTCAGTAATTTCTGCTGCAGCAAATTTTGAGGAAAACTGCATCACTGGGGAGACTTCATCCTTTTTAGGGACCATTTCTGTCCTCAGTTCAGGTAATATAAGAAAAGCAGCAGAAGGCTTAATTTCTGGGATCATATCAGCAAACCAATCCATCTCAGGATCTTTTACTGGCTTCTTTTTTACTTGAATGGTAAATTCCTCTCCTAAACCAAGTTCTGATGGAACCTTAAGGGGCCTTTCTTGTGATGACACTTTTGGCGGCTTGATTTGGTCTGGGTCATCCCCGCTTTGTACAAGACTAGTCTTTTGGGGTAGGCTTGATTTCCAAGGCATAGACTCTTCAGTGAGTGGAAGCAAAGCAGGAATGGGCTTCTGCTCCCCTGAGGTAACAGATTTTGTAGCAGTGATTCCACCTCCTGGGTTTACTTTAGTATCTAAATTGCTGGGCTCGCAGTCATCCCAAGATGACTCCTCCATATCCAAGGTAGTGCACTGGGACTTGACAGCATCACATGGTTCTCTAGGCCAAATCTGTATGTTGACAGTTTGATTTTCAGGCTCCTCAGGCTCACTCCAGTCAGGCCACTCCTCAGACTTTTTAGAACTTGATGGGAAGTTTTTACTGTCCTCCAAAGTATTTTTTACATCCGAAAGTCCATTTATGGGAAATTTAATAGGCTGAGAAAATGGATCGCCTGTAGGGAAAAGAATTATTCTCATAAAATACTGGTTAAGGGTAAGAGCTACATTTAGGGGAAGGATAGCATTAAGGAAGTGTAAGTAGTATAGATCTAATTACTTGGAAATATCCATGCATACTAAACAAAAGAGATCCCAGCAGAACATTACTCAAGATCAATGATGTAACATGTTATCCAAATAATTATATAATACTTATATTATTAACTCAGTGGAAGCATGTAAGTAATACCTAGCACATTCAATCCTTATTAAATATCTAAACATATAGTATACTGACATAATTATCTATACATAAATATAGAAATGCTCTAAGCCAGGCAGTGTTATCCTTGGGATGTTAATTACATATGCCTGAAAAAGTCTTGCATGCTCAAAAGTTTGCCTAACTCAACTTATTATCCTCACTTTAAGCAGATTTCCCTAAGTGTAGTAGTTAAGGCACTGAGAGATCCTGTGCAATGTGTTAATGACTTTGCTCTCATTTCCCCAAACTCATTTAACCACAGAACTCTTTTTCACAACACGCCCATTAACATCTTTCAAAACTATCATTCTTGGTACAATCTGGAAGATGCCGCACTAAGGCATCAGAAGTCTTAAAGTATCAGTGCAAAAAAAGAATTCAAGTAATGTCAACCTGCTTTTCTCACCAATTACAAAGAAGAGGTAAGTATATATCCATTAGTCTGGAGAAACAAGATGAGACCAAAGCTGACTATATAATTACAAATAAATCAGTCTCAAAACTCCCAAAACACCCTTAAGCTTATTAGTCTCAGGAAAACATTCATCCAAGCAATGGAAAAGCTATATAAATTTAATATTTCTACCTGTCTGTAAAAGAGTATTGTAGTAATCTCGCTGTATGTGCTTCTTGCTGTTGATGGGCATGCTGCCAGAAAAGAAACATTTAGGGAATATGCTAGAGAAGGGGTTCTCCAAGACTGGCGAGATCTGACTGTGCTTGCTGCAGACGACACGCATAGAAGAATCTGAAGGTAAATAAAAACTCCAAAACATGAAAGGGACAGTAAATTGCTTCTTGATCTATCACATGGTTGGTGGGCATAAGTTAAGTGAAATGGGTATATTTTAACACAGATAAAGGATAAAATGCAGGAGAGAACATCTTCAAACATTTGAAGACATACACCCATTATGGAATGGACTGCCTGTCCCTAGAGGTGTTTAAGAACAGGCTGTGTCCACTCCATGTGGTGGTGATGAATAGAAAGGATCCAAGCATTATATAGATACAACCTTTGGGACACCTAGTTAAAAAATTACAGCCCTTCAAAACATGTTGGTGGCGATTTAAAACCAACTAATTCTACTTACTTTCCTTTTAAGAATAAAAGTTGAAGAGTATAAGCACAAGAATATGAATGTACTGAATACCACAAAACTATACATTTAGTAGTAGTTAAAATAATAAATTTAAGCTATGGACATTTAACACCAACTGGGGAAAAAGTTTCAAGAAATGTCCTTAACAGTTTACCAGAAAGTTCATAATAAAAAAAATGGGCATTGGTCAAAATGATTCAGTAAAATTTTGGCTAAAAAAAAAAAAAGGATGTGGGGAATGGCCTGGGGTAAATTCTTACAATTAGGTCCCCAGCTCTCTTCAGCAGCACATCTCCCCTCCTCACCCCAGCCCTCTAAGGCCAGGCCTCTACAAGCCCTTCACTCTTATTTGTGCCACTGTCCTCCTTGAAGTCCTATCTAATGTCTTATCCGATGTCGTCTTCTCTGAACCATGTTCTCCACTTCTCTTTCAGGCAGACTTAATTTCCTATTTCCCTCTCATAGCTGAAAATGAGACCACAGACTCTACATCACCCTTTACAAGCTCTTTGCAGCCACAACACTGGTTTCATTAGCACCAAGGAAGACGTGAACGCTGTTCAAAACTTCAGGAAGCCAATGTTGCTTTAAAAATTCTTTTAGCATCAAAATTAGAGAAAAGCCTATCTGATAACTCTTTTCTATTGTCTCCATGTTACCAACTATCAATGAGAATTGGGTTAGAGATCCAGAATTACATAACAAGGTCATTGTCTTATTGAAGGCTATACAAATGAGCAATGACATTGTTGATAAAAAATTCTTGTAAGACCAGAAATTACTGCTACCTCCCAGGTAACATCCACTGGGAACATATCAGAAATAAGGACTTCCTGAAGTATCTAAAAGTCAACAGCTTTTTACCCCATAGGCCAAGAAAAGTCACAAGAAACTTAAACATCTAATGTTAATAAGAATTGATGTAACCTTTTTGTAAGCTGACAGTATGTACTAAATTTAAAATATATCCTTTGGCCCAGCAAGTTTACTTCTGACATTCAGTGTCTGCAGATGCTCAAGTCTCTTAAAGAAAATGATGTAGTATTTAAATATAACCTATGCATATCATCCCATAATACTTTAAATCATTTCTGGGTTCTTATACCTTTTTTTTGTTTGTTTCTTTTCTGAGTATTTTTGATCCACAGTTGGTTGAATCTGCAGATGCAAACCTGCAAATATGGGGGACCAACTGGAAAGATACATGTATAAAGATATTCATTGCAGCACTGTTTATAGTGATTACAAATCCAGAAATGGATGCAGTATCCATGAATAAAGAAATCACTGAATGAATTATGTTCAATGAAATATTAGGTAGCTTTCAAAGAGTAAGTTAGACTTCTATGTATTGGGAGACAGGTCCCTGATATGTTGTTACATGAAAACAAACAAGTTATAGATTTGTGCATGGCATTTTCTTACCATTTAAACAAAAATCTACACAGTCTTGTGTCACTTAACAATGGGGATATGTACTGAGAAATGCATCTTAGGCGATTTTGTCCTTGTACAAACATCATAGATGGTATAGCCTACTAACACCTAGGCTATAAACTGACACAGCATGTTACTGTACTGAGTACTGTAGGTAATTGTAACACAGTGGTAATTATTTGCGTATCCAAACATAGAAAAGGTACAGTAAAAATATAATGATACATGGTATACCTGTATAGGGTATTTACTATGAATGGCATTTGTAGGACAAGAAGTTGCTGAGTTACCAGTGAATGCATACGAAGGCCTAGGACACTACTGTACACCATCATACGCTTTATAAACACTACACTTAGGCTGCACAAAGTTTATTTTTATTTATTTATTTTTTTGAGACAGAGTCTCGCTTTGTTGCCCAGGCTGGAGTGCAGTGGTGCGATCTTGGCTCACTGCAAGCTCTGCCCCCCAGGTTCACGCCATTCTCCTGTCTCAGCCTCCTGGGACTACAGGCACCTGCCGCCATGCCTGGCTAATGTTTTTGTATTTTTAGTAGAGACGGGGTTTCACCGTGTTAGCCAGGATGGTCTTGATCTCCTGACCTCGTGATCTGCCCACCTCAGCCTCCCAAAGTGCTGGGATTACAGGTGTGAGCCACCACACCCAGCCAGGCTACACTAAGTTTATTTAAAAAATTTCTTCAATAGTCTTAGCTTACTATAACTTTATAAACTTTTTAATGTTTTTAACTGACTCTTTTGTAATAACACTACGCTTAAAACATATTGTACAACTGTACCAAAATATTTTCTTTATATCCTTATTCTGTAAGCTTTTTCTGTTTTTAAAATTATTTACTTATTTTTACTTTGAAACTTTTTTGTTAAAAGCTAAGACACAATCATACACATTAGCCTAGGCCTACACAGGGTCAAGATCATCAATTTCACTGTCTTTGACCTCCCCAGCTGTCATGTCCTCTGATAAAAATCCCTTCTTCTGGATTATCTCCTGAAGGACCCCCTGGAGGTTGTTTCACAGTTAAACTTTTTTTTTTTTTAAATCAGAAGGAATACACTAATGATTAAAAGTATAGTAAATATATAAATCAGTTACATAGTCATTTGTTATCATTACCAAGTATTATGCACTGCACATAACTGTATGCAGTATACTTTTATGACTGGCAGCACACTAGGTTTGTTTACACCAGCATCACCACAAACACATGAGTAATGCATTCCACTACAGCTACAACATCAACTGCCAACAGCAATTTTTCAGCTCCATTATAATGTCATGAGACCACCATGGTATAGACAGTCGGTCATTTACGAGGTCCTTCATTGACCAAAACGTCCTTATGTGGTACACAACTCTATGCATGTGTAAACATATATTTGTCTTTTTGCGAGCTTAAAAAAAATTGAAAGGATTTCCACTGAAAAGCCCCCCCAGAAGTTCAGAAAGGGAAATTAACTTTTTATTTATACTTCTTTATATCATTTGACTGAATATGACCCTCCTACATTACTTATATAATATTAAAAATCTAAAAAAATAACATACACAAAAAGCTAGACCTTTTAATAATTCTTACCTTCCAGAGAAAGGTCAATATTTTTAGTAAAACTTGGGGCAGTGCGTTTGAAGATCTTGGTTCGTTCTCCTCCCACAACCACCTCTGGTCCAAGTAGGGAGACCAGCACTGCTAGGCTATGCAGAGTAATTGCCACAATGGAATCGCTAGTATCACGCAGGCCCAGCAAAACCTAGGAGCAAATGAGGTAATAAGGGTTGACAACCACAATACCTATCTCTTTCTTCCTCTGTAAATGAGCATTTGGGCTGCAGATTGTGCTTATTCAGATAAACTACATTATCTTAGATATGTGTTCCAGGTCAGTGGCTCTCAAACTACCTGTGGTGAAAGACCAGTATCTTCCCCTCCCAATCCATCATAGACTTACCATTTTTAAAAAATACAATCAAAACAAAATTAAAAAGACATATGTTGGGGACATAAAAATACTGTCAAATTGCTACAAAAGCTTTTAAATGTTAAGTCTTCATATCTGTACTCACATCACAGAACTGTAATAAACAGTTCACATACTGGCAGTGTTTTGCAGAGCACACTCAGAACTCGTCTAGGGCGCTAACAGTTATGTTCCTGTCCATGCTCCTCTTTTCAGCTCTTTTCAAGGGTAGGACCTTAAAACTTCCTTTGTAAATGATGCATGTAACACCTGTCCCAAACTGAGCCCATCACGATCTCTTGTCCAGTAATATAAACTAGAATTTATATTTCAGTTTATATAGGTTTACTTAAAATGAGGACACTATGCCAGGCAGTGACACGTGCCTGTAGCCCCAGCTATTCAGAAGGCTGAGGCAGGTGGATCACTTGAGCCCAGGAGTTCTGGGCTGTAGCATGCTATGCCGCTTGGGTGTCCTGCACTAAATTCAGCATCAATATGGTGACCTCCCAGGAGCTGGGGACCACCAGGTTGCCTAAAGAGGGGTGAACCAGCCCAGGTTGGAAATGGAGCAGGTCAAAGCTCCTGGGCTGATCGGTAGTGGGATCATGCCTGTGAATAGCCACTACACTCTAGCTTGGGCAACACACACCCCATCTCTAGAAGAATTTTTTTTTTTTTTTTAATGAGGACAGAAAACTTGGAAGTTATGGGACAACCGTGTTTGGCCATGTGCACACCAAAACAAGGAAAGCCGGTTAGAGAGTCAAAAGTCAAATGTAGAAAGAAAGGAATTAAAAACATGGCTGAAAGCCCCAGATGCACTTGATTTCCATCTAAGGTAGTCTAACATTTATTATTTTTTGTTTTTTGCTTAGCTGGTTTAAAATGAGTTACTTGCAACCAAAAACACCTTAGAAGACAGTAACATACAGATACCAGGCAAGTACTGCTCTGCAGAGAAGGAAGGAAATGACCTTCAAAGCATCTGCACCAGCCAGACACAAGGCCAGGGTAACTGGCCTGCCTAGTGGATGCAGCAGGGTGTGATAGGTATCAGGAATCTTTGGTTTTGGTCTTAGCTCTGCTAGTAATTCTCGATGTGACTTGACCAATTGGTCTTTTTATTTTTCTGGCCTAGTTTCCTCATTTATATAGTAAGATCAAAGATTTCAAACAGGACTCAAAAGAAAATTATTAGGAACAATGCTAACAGATCAGGCACTTTCTGTACATGTAAACTAAAGCATGTTTCTTTTACATATTAGAGTTCTACCCACTGAATATGATAATCATAAAACAATCCCCCAAGCCAAAAATCAGTCATCCTCAACACTTCTTCCATCTAATGCGAAACTGCGTACTACCCCTTCTGTGTCCCTCTCCTATATCCACTGTCACACTTTCCCTAGCCTTTGTCATCTTAGCTAAACTATTCTAACAGCTTCCTAGCTTATTTCCCTTTCTGTGTTCTCTCTTCCACACTGCTACCAAAGTGAACTTTCTAGCACACACAAATTGGCCCACTCTTCTTTAGGGGAAGCAGTTTCCTAAGTATTGAGAGCTTTCATTGCCTTCCACATGCTCAACATTTACTCTCTGACCTCAGTCCAATTCTGAGACCTATGATGACACCTCCATGTCAGAGTTAAGATTGCTTCATTCCTCTTCTAAATTTCCAGACACAACTACATACTGGGTAAGAATTACTGCTACAGATGTAAATACAAAGTGCTATGTTGTAGTTACTACAACATAGTGACTTTAAAGTCAGCCCCCTGTGAATCACACCTCCAGTATCCATGCCCTTGAGTAAACCCATCCCCCACAATGAGCCTGGGCTGACTCTTGCAACTCTAACCGAGAGAATGAGGCAAAAATGGCTGTCAGTTCACAACCTACACTTTAAGGCTTCTTTTGCCCCCTTTTTTTCTTTAGCCCTGGCCATCCATTTAAGAACTCCACCTACCTTGCTAGAGAAATCATGTGTGTGGGGAAAAGAAAGAAAGATCAGACTTACTGTGTCTATGTTGAAAGAAAAGAAAGAAAGATCAGACTTACTGTGTCTATGTTGAAAGAAAAGAAAGATCAGACTTACTGTGTCTATGTTGAAAGAAGTAGACAGAAGAGACTCCATTTTGTTCTGTATTTGAGATGCTGTTAATCTGTGACCCTACCCCCAACCTTGTCCCTGCAAGAGACATGTGCTGTGGTGACTCAAGGTTTAAAGGATTTTGGGCTGTGCAGGGTGTGCTTTGTTAAACAAGTGCCTGAAGGCAGTATGCTTGTGAAAAGTCATCACCATTCACTTAATCTCAAGTACCCAGGGACACATACACTGCCAAAGGTCGCAGGGACCTCTGCCTAGGAAAGCTAGGTATTGTCCAAGGCTTCTCCCCATGTGATAGTCTGAAATATGGCCTCGTGGGAAGGGAAAGACCTGATCGTCCCCCAGCCTGACACCCGTGAAGGGTCTGTGCTGAGGAGAATTAGTGTAAGAGGGAAGGCGGCCTCTTGGCGGTTGAGATAGAGAAAAGCATCTGTCTCCTGCCCGTCCCTGGGCAATGGAACATAACCCGATTGTATGTTCTGTTTACTGAGAAAGGAGAAAACCGCCTTAGGGCGAAAGGTGGGACTTGCTAGTGCAAAGCTGCTCTTAATGCACTAAAAGGGTTTATGGAGATGTTTACGTATGCATATCAAGGCACAGCACTTTTCCTTAAACTTATGTCACAGAGATCTTTATTCATATGTCTTACTGCTGACCTTCTCCCTACCATGATCCTATTATCCTGTCACTTCCCTTTTTCTAAGATGGTAAAGATAATTATCAATAAATACTAAGGGAACTCAGAGACCACTGCCGTCGTGGGTCCTCTGTATGCTGAGCGCTGGTCCCCTGGGCCCACTTTTTCTTTCTCTATACTTTGTCTCTGTGTCTCATTTCTTTGCTCAAGTCTCTCATTCCACTTAACAAGAAACGCCCGCAGGCCACCCCTTCACATGTGGAAATGTCACTTTGGGGGACAGAAGCCCCAGGGCTCCCCGAAAATTCATGGAGAGAAAGGCCCAGCCTCACAGCCACCCCTTCCAAGATACCAAGGAGCCATTTTGGATGTATCAACCCTTGTCAGGCCCCAGATGACTGAAGCCTCAGCTGGTATGTGGAACAGAACCTTCAGCTGAGTCCAATCAATCCAAAGAATCATGAGAATAAAATGATTGTTGTTTTAAGGCACTAAGTTTTGGGGTAGTTACACGGCAACAGATGACTGAAACATATCCCACTTACGAGCTCCTTGAAAGCAGAGAGAATGTTAATCTATCTCACAGGAAAATTATTTGAAAGACACCATGTGATTGTAGTCTTTTAAAACAATTTTTTAAAAACTTCATACTAGATTGAATAGTGTCCCTCCAAAATTCATGTCCATGCAGAATGTGACCTTTATACTGGGTTAGGGTAGGCCATAAATTCGATGACGGGTGTCTTTCTAAGGCCATGTAAAGACAGACAAGGAGGTAAGAAGGCCACGTGACAACAGAGGCAGAGGTTGGAATGATATAGACAGAAGCCAAGAAATATCAAGGATTGCTGGGAGCTATGAGAAGCTTGTAGGGAGGAGTCCCTTTCACATCCTACAGCCTTCGGAGGAAGCAGGGTCCTGGTGACACCCTGGTTCTAGACTTCTGGCCTCCAGAACTAAGAATAAATTTCTATTGCTTTAAGCCATGCAGTTTGTGATAATTTGTTATGGCAGCCTAAGAAACTAATACAAACCTTTCATTAGTTTCACTAACGAAACACTTCAGTGGGCAAATCATAATAAAGTTCCCTAGTGGCTGATAACAACAGGCTGAAAGACACTGATACAAATCATCTCATGTTCCTCTCTGTTCTAATTTAATTACTTTATAATAATTATGGATAATTACATTTTATGTTCACAAAGCGCTCCATATATTATTGTTATTCATTTACCCTTCTGAAATTAGCAAACAATTATAGTTTTTCCCAGGTTAAGACCAAATCTGTCGGTTTAATCGATTTGCCTGTGTGAATGGAATGGAAATGCAATTTTAATTTCAGCACTTTGTATTCCACAGACTGCTGCCTCAAGGCTTTGTAAGCTATTATCTGAATACCTCCAAACCTCCTCCTTTCAGCACTCTTTCCTCAGGTTCTGTGACTACCCCACTGCAAACTTGGCCTCTGACCTGTGGCAAGATGACTTTCTTCAGCTGCTCCTGAGTGAAGTGCTCCACGTAGGCCTCGATGTGAGACAGCAGCACCATCCGCACATGCTCTTCGTGAACTTCGAACAACTGGAGAAGCACGGGGATCACCCGTGACTGGAACAGGGCTGGTGAGAGCAAGCAAGGAGTTTCTCCCTGCGCATGATCTACCCGAAAAATCAAAGGTTATAGATGAAAAAACAAATTTTCATTTCAGTGAAGAGTATTAAGCATAATTCATGCACTGGGCCCAAAAGTACACATATTCTAAGTACTCTTCTAAATTCTTTTTTTTTTTTTTTTTTTTTGAGATGGAGTCTCACTCTGTCACCCAGGCTGGAGTGCACGGCGTGATCTCGGCTCACTGCAACCTCCCCCTCCCAGGTTCGTGCAATTCTCCTGCCTCAGCCTCCCGAGTAGCTGGGATTACAGGCACCCGCCACCACAGGCTAATTTTTGTATTTTTAGTAGAGACGGGATTTCACCATATTGGCCAGGCTGGTCTCAAACTCCTGACCTAGTGATCCGCCTGCCTCGGCATCCCAAAGTGCTGGGATTACAGGTATGAGCCACCACGCCCGGTCAGCCAGTACTCTTCTAAATTCTAATGCTCTAAACCAAAGGAAAGTTCTTTTCTTGACCCAAAATTACTTAACGCTTAATTATGTTAAGTACACTTATCCGTAGAGTTTTTGAAATACTAGAGATCATACTTAGTATAAAACAAAGCTGGTATTTTAATAGAATTCTGAGTAACTTTTTATAAATTTATGTTTAATCAGTGAGGAATTTCATACACTAGATTTGTGACATACTGATATTGTTGTAGTTGTATTTGCAAAACCAGGTGTTAAATGCTACAGTGGGACTTTGATGCTGGATAGTCCTCTTTTTCCGGTATTTATGGTAGTGGTTATCAGGCAGGTATGCATTGAGAATTATTTGGGAACTTTTAAAAAATATGTATACCTATGTCCTGGCTCTGTTCTAGAACCAATGGATCAAGCAAAGAGGCAAATTTTAAAAAAGCAACATAGGCGATTCAGAGGCACACCCCTATGTAAGACCTATTGAGGAATAGGATGTAAGAGCTATAAAGAAAAATTCGTGGCTAAAGAGAATGATATCAAAGTACAGACATAAGGAAATTCTAAACTGTAACAAAGCTTTGTTGGACTGAGATCCGTTTAAGAAAATAAATTCTGAAAGCAGGATTCTACGTAACTTAAAATTCTAATGTTATATTAATACTATATTCTCTAATCTGTTGTGTTACCATCTATAGTGCTATAAAATTGTAAAATTCCAAAGCAATAACCTCATTTCACATTCGGAAAAAAAACCCTGAAGTCCCAAGAAGTAAAATGATCTCAGTGCTTTTCACTGAAAATAGAAAACAAATGGGTTGGTCTTGGTAAGGTAGGAGGTACAGGCCTACATGATTCATGATAAATGTAAAAGTTCTTTGAAGATGCATGCCTTACCTTAAAACTTCAGATGTATATTTCAGATTCTAGTCAGATGTAACACTTATTATAGTAAATTGGACTCTCTAGGAAGATGCTTCATTTATCCTGTGGACTTTGGTACCCAGGTTTGAAAATTAAAGTTATCACATCAGGGGCCAAAAACTGTTCTCTGTTTTTAGAACCAAACATTAACTACACCACACAGTAATTTCATCCTGCTCAAATATGGACAATAATCATCAAACTCCTTAACTAGCAATAACACTTTGAAAAAGCATTCACCTTTTTTGGGGCCAAGCAGATGAGGAAGAAAACTCTTAACAGCCACTGGCTCTGCAAACACCAACTGATTAAGCAGAAGAGGCACCAACCTTGAAGCTATCAATTCCTCTGACAAGCAGCTGACTCTGTCCAGCAGAAATCTGAGGACAAAAAGGGAAAGCCCAAGAAACTGGTCATGACACTGTATCAGCTTACTTGTACAGTTTAGCCTACACACAGCTTCTCTCTCACTTCTATCAAAGTGATGCATTTTGAAATGGAGATAGAGAAGGTGAACAGATTGGTCCCCAAGTACTTAAGAAAAATGCATGGCTGGGTGCAGTGGCTCACACCTGTAATCCCAGCACTTTAGGCGGCCAAGGCGGGCAGATCACTTGAGGTCAGGAGTTTGAGACCAGCTTGGCCAACATGGCGAAACCCCATCTCTACTAATAAAGTACAAAAATTAGCCAGGCGTGGTGGCGGACGCCTGCAATCCCAACTACTCGGGGCTGAGGCATGGGAGGCTAAGGTTCAGTCACCTGAAGCTGGGAGGCAGAGGTTGCAGTGAGCTGAGATCACACCACTGCACTCCAGCCTGGGTGACAGTGAGATTCTGTCTCAAAAAACAAACAAACAACAACAACAAAAAAACAGGAAGTGTGAGGCAAAGCCAGCTAGTCAGCATACCTCCAATTCACACCAGGAAATGTTTCCACCAAATTATTCCCTTACTAATAGCCAAAGTGCCCCCCTTTTTACCCTAATAAGACAGGCTTTCTAGATTATTATCTAAAAGTGTCTAAAAGACACTTTCTCAAATTTAAACAATGTAGAAAGTTTCCATAACTAACAAATTATAGGCTTTTGTCACTATCCTCATAAATTAAAACAACATATATAAAAGCACTTTGTTAAAAATACAGATATTAGGTATTAATGGTAATATTACTCCATTATACAATCACCCTTAGCAGATATCCTTGCCTCCTACTTTATTAGGAAACAGGTCACATGCATTATCACGTTCAAACCCCTACACCACTATCAGCAGACAGGTTTGTATTGATACTCATTCCCACCTCCATTCCAGTTATCAAGGTTCCGAGGGCCTCCTTTTAAGGCCACCCCCATCCAGTCACTGCGCCAGCATTCCCCTCTCTTCCAGGACAATGCACTAACAGTTCTCCAACTTGACTGCAGCTTCAACTACTCCCTCCATTCTTCTGCTAGCCCCTTTCCCTCGTCTATTAATATGCTCAGGTCTCTTCTACCCTTACAAAATGCTTCCTTGACTCCATTTGCTTCTTCAGTGATAATATTTTCTCTCCAAGTTTTTCTCCAGTGTCTTTCTCACCTTCTGTTCACTTATCAGCCCAATGCATTCTCACTGCTGGAACAGCTCTTGCTAAGATAAAGTTACCAGTGTCTTCCTAACTGCTAAATGAACAGGTACCTGTTGATTCCTCCTACCTTTGTGAAATTCCCTACTCCTTTGGGAATATCATAGCCTTCCTAGCTCTCTGAGTCTCCTCTAACCCCTGCTTCTCATTCATCAGCCACCCCTTCCCAACAGCCACCACTTCCTACCAGCCTCCTTATAAGGTTGGGTGCCCTAGGATTACAATTTGGGCCCACTGTCCTTCATGCTACCCACTTTCTCTGTGAAAATGTTACCAACTACAGGCTAACACACTAATATTTCCCTCTAGCTCATCAGCTTAAGACTTCTCTCAAGCTTCAGACCTGTCTGGTCAACTGTCCATTTATATCTCTAAAGTCCAACAGATACTTCAAACCAACATATCCAACACTGAAGTCATAATTTTCCCTGCGTATTAGGTCCTCTCCTCCAATATTCTCTATTTCATTTGGTGGTAATCACTAAGGCTTCTCAGCTTTATCATTTGAAACCTTTATTTTAGTGTCTTCTTCATTGTAGACATTAATGCCCTTATGTGTGGCTTCATATTTACTGCCTGGACTACCATAGTCTACTAACCAATCAAAATCTTAAATGAGT
Source organism: Papio anubis (assembly GCF_008728515.1). Taxonomy (NCBI): domain Eukaryota; kingdom Metazoa; phylum Chordata; class Mammalia; order Primates; family Cercopithecidae; genus Papio; species Papio anubis. The sequence continues at coordinate 191,302,861 of NC_044976.1, read as the reverse complement.
TAAGCCTTCCCACAATAGAGAACAAAGTGATCCACCTAGAGGGACATTAATCTGTTTCGCAGCCTGCTTCCACCTCTTTGATGGCTTCAATGCCTGAAGTCCCCTATTTACAAATAATGTCAGCACTCCTCACTGCCACATGAGAGGGGTACCTCCTACCTGTCCTTGTCTTGGAATTTCTCCCCCAGCAGGACTCAACTGCTTGCGGTTCTTGCACTAGTCACACTAGGTTTTGTCTTTGTGCATTTGTTTATGTTGCCCCTCTGCCTAGAATACCTTTTCTCTAACGACCTCCTCCTGCCCTGTGTGTTCTCAGGACTCCTTCCAAAAGCTCTACTGTACCCACCTCTCTGTTTAAGGATTATCAGTCTGGGTACCTGTTTCCTTCACCAGAAATATCTATCCCAGGGCCTAGCAGAAAGCCTGACACATAGGAAATGTTCAATAAATGTGAAATAAACCAAATATCTGAGTCATCTTCTCTAGAATACCTCAAGTGATTACATGGAGTTAATCCAAGTTATTCAATTTAAATTCTTAATTTTCTGAACTTACTTAAAGAATTCCGTTTTTTCCTCTTCACTCTTCAATGTTAAACTTTTCAAGAAATTCACAACTTCCAGAAAATCATTTCTAAATGCCAAAAAGAGAAGGAATTCAGCAGAACAGATTAGAGAAGGCATGTTAAATATTGAGGCCATAACCACAGACTACATCAACATAATTTTAAACAAAGAAACATTCTCCTTTGCCATTTAAAGATTCTATTACAACTAAGTAGCTTGTGAGACAAATACTATGGAACAAGCCTCTATGAAATCTAACATTTTAATATCAAAGAGATCTGTGAAGAGGATACAAGTTTAAACACACATATGCTAACATGCTTTATGGTTTCGTCAGAAAAATCCTCCAAATTGTTGGTTGTAATAGGATGTTAAATGAAATATCCTGGGAGAAATGACATTACCATTACAAAATATTGCTGACTCTCCAGTCTCCTTTGATGAAATAAAAACTATTAAAGAGGTTGTGGAAAGTGGAATTTCCATACAGCAATCTTCTCATTTCTCCTGCTGTAATTTGCTTGGTCATTCTTTCAGCCAAGCAGGGATTAGTGCGAGAGGAGCGGTCAGTTTCCTACAGGGCTGCCAGAGAATTCCAAAGGCTGTGCACTGCTCAGCTCACATCCTACTGTGTATGAGACTGTTGACCCCAGATGCTACGGCATACAAGCTGGACATTCTATTCAGAGGCCCAGTAAGCAGAGCTACCACCTGGGTCTCCACATCTTATGTTTATACCTATCTTAGGCTTCCCCTGGTTCAACGCAAAGATGTGTTAACTTAAATCTCATCAGTCAAATTGGTTCAGCTGCCTCTGTAAGGGATGCTGACCCTGGCTCCTACTGTTGTCTCTTGACTGGGGTTTCTCCCCACATTAACAGTGGGATTTTGGCAGGTGGGGTTTGTGTGTTTTCAGCTTTCTTCTCCCCTCTCAATTTACAACTCTTAATAACTCATTTTACACATAGTGATGAGAGAATCTATTTACCGTAAGGGATTGTTCTTTGTAGAGACTTTCTATCAAGGGAAATAAAATATTTCTAAGAATCATCCAAAAGGGCATAGAAATACCTTGGAAAGATTCTCATAGTGATAAATATATAAAATTTATGTCAATTAAAAATACAAATGTTTAAAAACATCCTCAAAATGATGATCATAATGGGAAAAATTCTGAATAGTTTCTTTGACATATAAATGACAATATAATCCCAGTGACCACAAATGCTACTTATTTAATAAGATTACCCTCCCCACCTGCCCCAAGTTCTATCCTAGAGGTAATTTTCCCCACTTGGGAATAATATTGGCCTTCCCTTTGCTCTGGTTTTTCCCAAACTCTAAATGCAAACACATAGGGTTTTCAGTTTTAAAACTGACATAAGGTTGGCTTTGCTAATAAAAGTCATGAATATGGAACTAACCTGTGCAGAAGTTCTGCAGTCATGGAAATAAAAAAATGAAGGACACATAATTAAAACTAACCTTGAAGAGGGGGTCAAAAACATCTCTGAATCTGATAAAGCATTAAATTATATTGTGCCCTTCCCTCTAAACCGACTTCTTTGCTCTTCCATCACATACTACTAGACAAAGAAAATGAACTCATTCACCATCCCCATGAGAAAAAAAATAATAAACTCATAATATAATGGCAGCAGAAAAGAAAGTCTGGGTTGAATAACTTTTTCAATTAACTTACAAATGTAAACCAGTGGACACACCTAGCTTCTTCACTATTAGAAGCCCTAATAAGGCTGGCTACAATGTCTAAATCCAAGCCTTCAAGACAATAAAGGATTTCTAAAACTTCCTATCTATAATAGGAAACTGACGGACAACCCAATTTCTTCCCTATTTTCTCCTGTGGACATGATTCAATCTCTCCTAATAATTAACAACAGAAACTGCATCATTTAGTCCTCCAAAATCCCCCCACTGGCACTTATCCAAGGTATGAGAGCAGGCAGCAGTGTTCCGGAAGCAGCCAGCGTCACCACACCAGATGCCCTCACCTGAAGAACTCATGAGATAGTAAGGTGCAGAGCGCTGGCCGACAGTTTGGAATGGGATTCAGCAAAGTTGAGTGCAAGGTCTGTTGAAAGCTGGAGAGAACATCCGCTGAAACTGAAATCCAGAGCTACAATTAGTTTCCAATGCCTTCTCCCTCTTTTCAGGACCTCTATAGCTGGAGACTGCCGAAAGCAAAAACCAACCTGTAAAAGCCCAAACAAACAAAGCCCTGGCTGTTGCTAAACAGCTTCCTACTTGCCTTAGGCATAACTCCTTGGCAGGTGTAGAAAGTTGTCCTGCCACCACCGTCAAACCCCACCCCAGGTGCCATTTCCTTCTATACCCTCTCATTTCCTGATTATCCATTTAACCCAGCTCAGGCCCAAAGAAGAAGGGCTAACAGTGTGATAGGTTTCAGGGCCTTTCTCAACAGGGGTTCCTCATCCATAGAACAGTTATGTGAACGATTATATTTACAGTTCTTCCAAGGATAGTAAATAATTGCTACCATTCTAAATACACAGAATAGTTAGTTCATTATACACAATGGATGCCTTTGGGCCTTAGGGTTTAATTCTCAAGTATTTGGGATGGGACAATTTAGAGCTGAGAGCTGAATCAGAACACTGCATAAGCCTGGCGGAACAAACTGCATTAGAACTGGCACAAAGCTTGAGCTATGTGAGATGTAGGCCAGTAAGGGGCCTACTGTGACACTTGCCTCAGTAAACTCAATGAGTGGAAAATTAAAGTCCTAAAGTGGGCACAGGAGAGTGAAGCAGGCTGCCAAGCATGCAATTAGAGAACACAGAGGAGAGGAGAAAACAATGTCCTTAGTAGCCTGAGCTTTAAGAGGCAATGAAAGAAAAAAGTGAAGAGTAAATTAAAGTAATAGGAAAATAAATCAAATGAGCTTTGAAAGAAGAGAGAAATGTTAAGCCCAATTTAACAAAAAATTATGAATTTTACCCTATTATTCAGATTATTACATATAAATCATTAATGGTAGTTATGTACTTATTGGCTGGTTCAATAAGGAATGCAGTCTACATTTAGACCACTTAAGTACTATTACCAATTAATAAGATAATCACACATGATACTGACAGCCATAGTTCAAAGTGCTTCCTACTTAAAATTCTTTTCACCATGCAAACGAATGAAACCCAAAGCTTCTTTCCCTACTGTTCTTAATATCTGCCCTAAAAAAGTTACCTGGTAAGCAAAAAATTCCTTACTATGCTCAAAGACTATAGTCCTTTGAATTCCACAGAGAACAGATCCCTGGATGATTTTCCTACTTATTCTATAGATGCAGTAGTATAACTCTAACTCACCCTGTTCATTTAAGATTGTGAGCAAACTTTCCACCAATGTTCCAAATGAAAAGGCATCCCGGGCATGTCCATGACACTCTGGGAGAGTTGTGAATTCTGGAGACTAAAAGCAGTAAAGACAATTAAAACTACAGGATCTGCCTTATAAGCCATTTCTAATTTTCTCTGAAGCACTTTCTCCCATGTTTGTATTTATTATACTAAAATCTGTCTTTAGAACACCACACATAAATGAATGTATAGGTTCTTAACACTATTAGTGAATAGAATTTGTGGAAGATTTTAAAACATTAAAATGGGCAAAAATTTTTAAAAACGTCAGAGCATGGCACACGTCGGTGGCTTTTAAAAATATTTTCACTGCAACCCATGGTAAAGAATATGTCTTATATCATGACCTACTATACATACACGTGCATAAATACACACATAATGGAAACAAAAGTTTCATAAAACAATGCTTAGACTTACTATCTAAGATGCCCAAAGACATCTTCTTTTATTCTATTTTTTTGTAAAATGCTAGTCAGGACCCCCTAAATTGACTTAAAACCCACAAATCACCAATTTTAAAAACACTAGTGTGTGTGTGTGTGTGTGTGTGTGTATAAAAAATACTGATTTGGATAAATCTGATTTATTTCAAGTCTTAGGTCTATACTTCAGTTTATAGTTGAGTTCATATTTCCTGTAAAGCACACTAAATGTATCTTTGGGAATTGTTTATTTACAGTGGCTATAAAAACAAATTTATAGAGGGAGCATCTGCTTTTGAATTTATTGGTAAACAGAATATTCTTTGCTAGCACTCTAATGTTAATAATCATTGTTCTGTGCATCTTGAAATCCTAAGTAATGGGCAGCTAGAGATAGATGAATGGTTTGGGTGACATACAATAAAGGACCTAGGGCTTTTGCTTCCACAATTATTATGGATTCCAGGAAAGTACAACTACTGATAATGGTTTCACTGTTTCCCCACCCAAATCTCATCTTGAATTATAACTCCCACAATTCCCACGTGTTCTGGGAAGAACCAGTGGGAGGTGACTGAATTATGGGGACAGGTCTTTCCTGCCCTGTTCTCATGATAGTGAATGAGCCTCACAAGATCTAATGGTTTTAAAAAGGGGAGTTTCCCTGCACAAGCTCTCTTGTCTGCCACCAGGTGAGAAGTGCCTTTCACCTTCTGCCATGATTGTGAGGTCTCCCCAGCCACATGGAAGTGTAAGTCCAATGAACCTCTTTCTTTTGTCAACTGCCCAGTCTTGGGTATGTCTTCATCAGCAGCATGAAAACAGACTAATATAGTAAACTGTTACCAGTAGAGTGGGGTGTTGCTGAAAAGATACCTGAAAATGTGGAAGAGACTTTGGAACTGGGTAACTGTCAGAGGCTGGAACAGTTTGGAGGGTTCAGAAGAAGACAGGAAAATGTGGAAAAGTTTGGAACTTCCTAGAGACTTGTTGAATGGCTTTGACAAAAATGCTGCTAGTGATATGAACAATAAGGTCCGGGCTGAGGTGGTCTTAGATGGAGATGAGGAACTTGTTGGGAACTGGAGCAAACGTGACTCTTGTTATGTTTTAGCAGAGACTGGTGGCACTTTGCCCCTGCCCTAAAGAACTGTGGAACTTTGAACTTAAAAGGGATGATTTAGGATATCGGGTGGAAGAAATTTCTAAGCAGCAAAGCATTCAAGAGGTGACTTGGGTGCTGTTAAAGGCATTCAGTTTTAAAAGGAAAACACAGCATAAAAGTTTGGGAAGTTTGCAGCCTGACAATGCAATAGAAAAGAAGATCTCAGGTGAAATTCAAGCTGGCTGCAGAAGTTTGCATAAGTAATGAGGGGCCAAATGTTAATCCCCAAGACAATGGGGAAAATGTCTCCAGGGCATGTCAGAGATCTTCACCGCAGCCCGTCCCATCACAGGCCTGCAGGCCTAGGAGGAAAAAGTGGTTTCACGGGCCAGGCCCAGGGTGCCCGTGCTGTGTGAAGCCTAGGGACTTGGTGCCCTGCATCTCAGCCGCTCTAGCCATGCAGAAAGGGGCCAACGTAGAGCTCGGGATGTGGCTTCAGAGGGTGCAAGCTCCAAGCCTTGGCAGCTTCCATGTGGTGTTGAGCCTACAAGTGCACACAAGTCAAGAATTGGGGTTTGGGAACCTCCACCTAGATTTCAGAAGATGTATGGAAATGCCCGGATGCCCAGGCAGAAGTTTGCTGCAGGGGCAGGGCCTTTATGGAGAACCTCTACTAGGGCAGTGTGAAAAGGAAATGTGGGGATGGAGCCCCCACACAGAGTTCCTACTGGGGCACCACCTAATGGAGCTGTGAGAAAGGGGCCAGCATCCTCCAGATCCCAGAATGGCAGATCCACTGACAGCTTGCACCGTGTGACTGAAAAAGCTGCAGACATTCAAGACCAGCCTGTGAAAGCAGCCAGGAGGGAAACTGTACCCTGCAGAGCCACAGGGTAGAAGCTGCCCAAGACCATGGGAACCCACCTCTTACATCAGCATAACCCAGATGCCAGACACAGAGTCAAAGGAGATCATTTTGGAGCTTTAAGATTAGACTGCCCCATTGGATTTCAGACTTGCATGTGGCCTGTAGCCCCTTTGGCCAATTTCTCCCATTAGGAATGGCTGTATTTACCCAATGCCTGTACCCCCATTGTATCTAGGAAGTAACTAACTTGCTTGTGATTTTACAGGCTCATAGGTGGAAGGGACTTGCCTTGTCTCAGATGAGATGTTGGACTACTGACTTTTGAGTTAATGCTGAAATGACTGAAGACTTTGGGAGACTGTTGGGAAGACATGATTGGTTTTGAAATGTGAGGACATGAGATTGGGGAGGGGCCAGGGGAGGAATGATGCGGTTGGCCTGTGACTCTCATCTTGAATTGTAACTCCCACAATTCCCATGTGTTGTGGGGAGGAACCCAGTGGAAGGTGATTGAATTACGGAGGTAGATCTTCCCTGCATTATTCTGGTAATAGTCAGTAAGTCTCATAAGACCTGATGGTTTTAAAAAAGGGAATTTCCCTGCACAAGCTCTCTTCTCTTGTCTGCTGCCATGTGAGAAGTGCCTTTCACCTTCTGCCATGATTGAGGCCTCCCCAGCCACATGGAACTGTAAGTCCAATAAACCTCTTTCTTTTATAAATTGCCCAGTCTCAGGTATGTCTTTATCAGCAGCATGAAAACAGACTAATACAGCTACTTATCGTGAAATGGGTATAATAGTCTGTTCACACTGAGGTATCTCCACCTCATATCATAGGTGTTTATGTGACAAAAAAATTTAAGCTGGTTCCCTGGCTGTGGCGATAAGATTAATCTTAGAAAGCTTTAAGGCCAGAGGAATTATGAGGCACCTATAACTCAGTAAAGAAAGGAATAAGCAGAGGAAAGTTTTTTAAAATTTCATACTTAGTTACACAAAGGTGCCTTCATTACATGTGAAGTATATCATCTTACCATCTCTTCAGGAGGGATAGATGCTGGGTCTCTGATTGACTGAATGCTCCTCAGAAACTAGACAGAGAAATGAATTAAAGAAAATGATTCATACACATATTTGGTGAACTAATCTCTTACATCAGGTAACATAAGCAATGAGCAATGCAAACAGCAGCAATTAAACCTTCAAATCAATGCCACACATTAGATGCACAAATTTAAAATGCTCCTAATTTAAAAAATGCAAATAAAGTACCTGGCACAGCACAAGGCATAGTAATAAATGGTAGTTCCTTTTCCTCTCCCCTTCATCTGGTTTAACAGACATGCTCTGCTATTCAGAGGCATCTGTGCATCTGATTTCCTTATATGGAAATTAGAACACTTCCTTCTCTTCCTGCTTAGATATTAACAATAAGGAGGCTTTTCTAGCACAGAACAAATCTGTCATTAATCTCACTAAATCAAATGAATCTTAAGTCTTGCTACCACACGAGATTAGAAAGTTGAGAACCTTAGCTATGGAGACAAAACCAACATCCACAGAATAAGCATGTTAATTTGCTAGTTTTGAAGATTATATTTGAAGAGCTTATATGTCCCGAACATCATTGAGAGCACTAAGAATACAAGATGAACGCAATAAAGTTTCTGCCCCCAACCAGGTGCTCACAACCTAGAATGTAAATAAGAATCTCCATAAACGTGCTGAGTGCCCTGGAAGCACCAGGGTGACTAATTTTGTTGGGTAGGGGAGTGCCTAGGGGAAGGAGTCACAGAAAGGAGATGGAAGCCAGATCTTAGATGAGTTTACATTTTCCAGAAGCCAAGGGGAAGAAATGCATTCCAGCAACAGAATGGCCTGCAAAGAAGAAGAGTATGAAGGAAGAAGGCATATGTGGGGACATAGCTGAACTACATGGAACAAGATGTAACCAGACTACACCTCAAGAACTCTTGAGTGAGGCCAGGCTCCGTGGCTCACATCTGTAATCCCAGCACTTTGGGAGGCTAAGGTGGGCAGAAAACCTGAGGTCAGGAATTTGAGACCAGCCTTGGCAACATGGCAAAACCTCATCTCTATCAAAAATATAAAAAATTAACCAGGTGTGGTGGTGTGCACCTGTGGTCCCAGCTACTTAGGAGGCTGAGCTGGGAGGATCACTTGAGCCAGGGAGGCAGAGGTTGCAGTGAGCCGAGATCACACCACTGCACTCCAGCCTGGGTGACAGAGGGAAACTCCGTTCCCCAGCACTCCCCTAAAAAACCTAAATGGTAAATGAGGCTGAAGGTAGGCTGGAGAAAGACTGTGAAGGGCCTTATATCCCATGGCAAAGAATTTGGAATAAATAGCACAGAAAGGATTACATGCTATTATACGAAGTACACAAAAGGTAAACTCAGGGAAAAAAGGGATCAGTATGGGCAGGATAACCAGAGAGATGTCTTTGTGGTAGAGCTTTTGAACTGAGCAAGAACCCATGAAAGTGCACATTAGACATGGCCCCAAGTTAAGTGTGGAAGCAGCACAAAAGAGAACAGGGGAAATTAGACTGAAACAGTGAGTCAACAGTGAGCCACCATTTCCGTAGGGATATTAAGAGGGAAATGATTTTTATTTTTTCTGTAAGAAAGAGTGAATGCAATGGCAACATGCGAAATGTGAAGAGAACACACAAAACAGAAAACAGAAAGGTTCATCAACCTGGGAGGGAAACACGCAGACAAAAGTATAAGGAATACTACGTCAGCAACAACACAGTCCACTAGGAGTTAAGATGCACAGGTCCTAAGTCCAGCTAATAAGATACCATGTATGAATTCGGGCAACTTGGACAACTGTTCAAAGAACATTTTCTGAATAACTATTATGTGCCAGGCACTATTCTAGGTAGAGGTATAACGATAAGAGACCCACACCCTTAAGAGCCCAACCACTGGAATACAAGACAGATACATAAAGGTAATCTCACTATCAAGTGGTATGATCGAAGTAAGTACAAGGTACTATGGGGCAGAGAGGAGGGGCATTTAACTAAAATATCTGAACAAAACATTTTACCTCTCTCAGTCTCAGGTTCCCCATTTTATAAAATAAGGAGAAAGGATACATGACTCCTACTGCCTCTGAGGAACAAAATGCTACAATTCTATAAATGAGGGCACTGACAAAAAATTCAAGTCTCTTAAGACCAAGCTAACACTGAAGGAAAGTGCCTAGGCAAGAACCACATACTAAGACGCTATTAAAAACCAAGTAAGGAAGGGGGGCTGTCCCCTGGCTTACCTCTGGTGTGGCCTGAGAAATTTTGCAAACAGTTTCCATTGCTCCTAGTTTCCAGTGCCCATCTTCACTCACAAACACAGATGATAAACAGACATTATTGTGTGTTAGTTGTCCCTGGAAAAAAAAAAAAGAACAGAAGGAAGAGTGCCACTCCAGGATCTGAAATAGAAATTTATTTAAAAAAATGTTTTTCTCCATCTCTCACAATCTTTATTTTAAAAAACTAAATACTAATCACCAAAAAAAATATGACAAGCCTTCCCACCTGTGGCACGATAAATGGAACTATGACTTTAAGAAACAACAAATTGTATGAAGTTAGATAAAAGGAAAAATGGAATGGAAGGGCTTCTGTTATCTCCCCCTGCCTCATGTGGCAGGTTAATAAACACATTAAAGCCAGTGCACACAGTCATCTCCCCATTTCTATGGGAGTCAGGAGACATACATGTTCTTAAACATAAATTTACAAGTCTGTATAGCCTATATTATTTACTTCCAATGCCTTCAAAGATAAAATATATCTTTGCTCACATAAGTTATTTTATTAATTTTCTTCTCTAGATTCTTTCTCACCTACATTCTATCACGAACCCAGATCCACTTCACCTGAAATCTTGTCAGTAGGCATTAAAAAAATTCTGCCTGAAGAAGAGGAAAATGGAATGATAAGGACCACCAGAAATATCCCACAGACCACAAAAGAGCCCATTTTAAAACTGTAAAAACAGTACAGTCAAATAAGAGGAGGAGAAAATAAGAACAGGATTCAGGTATTATTTTTCCCCAAAGCAAAAATCATTTCAGTAGACAAAAAAGTGTGTTTAAAGTTATTATGTATGTATGTAATGTATGTATGTATTTATTACAGGGTCTCTGTTGCTCAGGTTGGAGTGCAGTGGCGTGATCACAGCTCACTGCAGCCTTGACCTCCTGGGCTCAAGCAATCCTCCCATCTCAGCCTCCCGAGTAGGGGGAACTACAGGCATGTGACACCATGCCTGGCTCATTTTTTAAAATGTTTTTGTAGAGATAGGGTCTTGCCATGTTGCCCAGGCTGGTCTCAAACTCCTGGGCTCAAGCAATCTGCCTACCTCGGCCTCCCAAAGTGCTGGGATTACAGGTGTGAGCCATTGCACCTGGCCAAAAGAGCACTTTAAATATTCTACCCAATACATCAAATATGTAAATATTTTTACAGAGAATACTCCAAAGGATAAATATTTTTTAAAGGAAGGTTTAGAATAGTGTGTATAGTACATTTCCATTTGAGAAAAAATGAAAGTGAAGAAGTTTACACACTAGATATTTGTTTCATATGCACAAAGAACATCTCTGGAATAATACACGAGTCACCATCATTGCCTCTGAAGAGAGGAATTAGGGCACTGGATTCAAGGATGGGAGAGGGACACCTCACCCACAGAGTGTACAAACTTTTTAACCATGTGCATGCACTTTTGTCAACAAAGAAGATATTTTTCCCCGTTGAACCATTAATAATTCTCATTATCATGTGACCTTGTAAACATACTTTTAAGAGACTATAAATCCAATATGATATTTGGAGAATCTGTCTCAAATTAATAGAAAAAATTTAAAAACATACATAAAGATGAGTCAAGTCCAAGTGTTTCTAACCTGTGATTGGTATTTGTTAATCTTGGTGGACTGCCAAAGACCTTAATGCTTCAGAATGCAAATACCATTAAGAAAACAGTAATACTGTCAAGAAACAGACCAGAAGTAAACCTAGGAACCACCATCTTCTAGTAATAGCAAACATCGTCAGAGAGTCAAGCACACTGGTTACACCACAGAATGTTAAGAGGCTGTCTCTCAATTGGCCCCAACTACTCAAATGGGAAAGGATATGTATATATTCTGCCTTTTCCTAAGAAATGGTCATTTCTTTCTTCAAAATCTAAAATGGGACACAACTCCTGAAAACAAATAGGAACTTTAGTCTAAGGCAGCACTGATACTACACCTTTTCTTTGTTTTAATAACTCATGCCAGCTGTAGCTATTTTTAGGCAAAGAATTATCCAAAACTAGAGGCAGACTATAGTAAAGTAAAATTCTAAAAATAACTGTCCAGGGACACAGAACTAGTTGTCCATTCAATAAAACCTCTATCTATAGCACCTCTTGTGCCTTCCAACGTGCTATTTTTTCTCTGGAGGTTTTCTAATAATAACACTAACTTACAATTTCTATACACACCATAATTTATAAGTATTACCACACACATCATTCCCCTACCCCAATCTACATCAAAGTCTGTGAGGCAGACTATACAGGTTACTTACTCTGTCATGAAGAAAGATAAGAGCCAGCAATATGTCATAGATCCCAGCACAGACCTCTGCAGAAGACAATGTTTCCAAAGCCACTTCCAGGGGCTGTACTCGCTCAGTGACAAGATGAATGCCATCCGCTTCCACAGTACAAGATAAAAATCTTAGCAAGCAAGGGTGACGAAGTGTCTTCAAATGCTTTAAAAATACAAACAGAAGAGCTGAAGTTAATGACCCCAAACCAGATTATAGTTTCATATACATTATGGGAGAAACCAGAAAATGTATACTTGCAGTTAAGGCTCTTTTGAGCACCCTACCTTCCTCCCTACCCGCTAAATTTCACATAAGGCAAAGATCTATGACTTGTTCTGACATCATTCAATTTACTAACATTTAAATGACTCTACAGAAATTTCCAGTTCCATTATGGTAGTGTAAGCCTCATAAGAGCCCAGATCTCTCAAGGATTACTGCTGTCAACTAAACAAAGTGCCAGAAATAACTGAAATCCCGAAAAGCAAGCAAATGCAAGCAGATTATGGAGGGGAGTCAAACCTGAAGAAGCGACACCAATGGGGGTAAGTTTCTTGGTTTGGGGAAATTTTCCCCTTCTCACAGCTATGCATGGAGACAGGCCCCAGTTGCAAAGCAGTGTAACAATGGTGCTAAAAGTCCAATAAAAACTTTACCATCTTTCTGGCTGAAAGAATGATAGAAAAGAACGAGGAAGGCGAGTATGAGGAGGATATCCCAGAGAGGAGACAGCTGGAGAGATGCCCTGATTTTTCACATACCCACAAATTCTCAGAAGCAAGCATCCGCAGGATAGACCCAAACCAGCAAACTTTTGAGAAAGACAGATTGCAAATACTATTCACAGGAAGAGTAAGAGGAAGTAGTTCAAAAACTTGAGGCCTGAACCTAAATTAGCTGCCTGCTAAATAAAAAACATCAACATTTTCCAAAGGATTATAACAGAACAAAGAGTTATGTGACGTTGCATTCAGAATGTCCAGGATGCAACCCCAAACTACTCAACATACAAAGAACCATAAAAATGTAACACATTCTCAATGGAAAAGACAACCAACAAACACCACCTCAAGGGGCCTCAGATATTAGAATGACCAGAAATAATTTAAAGCAGCTATTATAATCATCCTCCTAGAGATAAAGGAAAAGTTATAAAATAAATAGATACAAATTTCCAAAAGAAAAAAAGATTGAAAATAAAAAATTAATGTATAGACTCATTAACAGAATGAATAGGACAGAATAAAGAATCAGTAAACTTGAAAATATTAACCAATCTGAAGAATAAAAAATATTTTTAAAAAATGATCAGAGGGGCCAGGTGTGGTGGCTCAAACCTGTAATCCCAGCACTTTGGGAGGTCAGTGCAGGAGGATTACTTCAGCCCAGGAGTTTGAGACCAGCCTGGGCAACACAGTGAAACCCCCGTCTCATAAAGAAAAATTAAGAAAAAAAAAAAAGAGACCAGAGCCTAAGAAACCTGTGACAATAACAAAAGGTCAAACAAATGTTACTGAAGTCCCAAAAAGAGAAAAGAAAAAAATTGGGGCATAAAAAATACAATGGATGAAAATTTAAATTTGGCTAAATACTTAGGTTTACAGACTTAAGAATTTCAGTGAATATAAAACAAGACAAAATTTTTTAAAAGCACACTTAAACATATTACCATCAAACTGCTAAATATCAAAGATAAAAAAATATTGGAAGCAGCTAAAGGAAACACATTACATGGAGGAGAATGATGATTTAAACAACTGCAGATTTCTCATCAGGAAACATGGAGGGCAAGAAACAATGAAACGTTTAAAATGCTGAAAGAAAAAACTATCAGCTTGGAATACTGTATCTAAGCAAAAGTAACCTTCAGAGACAAAGGCAAAATAAAAGCACTTTTGGTGACAAAAAAACAGAAAATTTCTCGCCAGAAGACCCGCTATTTAAAAAATGCTCATGGAAGTTCTACAAATGGAAGAAAAAATGGAACAGCACGAGAAATGGTAAATATTACAATAAATATGAAGGCCACTTTTTTTTTTCCTTTTTCTTTTTTGAGACAGGGTCTCACTCTGTCGCCTAGGTTGGAGTGCAGTGGCGCAATCTCAGCTCACTGCAACCTCCACCTCCCGGTTCAAGCGATTCTCCTGCCTCAGCCTCCCGAGTAGCTGGTACTACAGGTTTGCGCCACCATGCCCAGGTAATTTTTGTATTTTTAGTAGAGACAGGGTTTCACCATGTTGGCCAGGCTGGTCTTGAACTCCTGACCTTCGGCAATCCGCCTGCCTCTGCCTCCCAAAGTGTTGGGATTACAGGCGTGAGCCATCGTGCCCAGGTGAAGGCCACATTTTTACCTCTTCAGTTATTTAATCACTACTTAAAGCAGATATTTTAATAATTCCTGGTGAGGTTTTCAATGTGTGTGAATGAATGTACAGTTAATGTGTGTGTAACAAAGAACAGTAGGGATGGGAGGTTGAAGATACCTACATTACAAGGCTTCCACATTTTATGTGACATGTGGACATGGTACAATATTAACCACAGTAGACTATTTTTTGCCCTATTTATTTTTAATTTTCTTAAATTAAAAAAATTGATAATAGATATGCATATTTAGGGGGAGTACCTGTGATTTTAATACCTTCATAATATTTGTAAAGATTTAATCAATATAATTGGGATATCCGTCACCTTAAACATTTGTCTTTTCTTTATGCTAGAAACATGAGAATTATTCTCTTCTAGTTATGTAAAAATATACAATTGATTATTGTAAACTAGTCATTCTACTGACCTATCAAACACTAGATCTTATATCTTCTATCTTCTAACTGTGTATTTGTACCCATTAATCAACCTCTCCTCATCCCCTACAATCCCCTTCCTGGCCTCTGGTAACCACTAATCTACTCTCAACTCGTATGAGATCAACTGTTTTAGATTCTACATGAGTGACATCTTTCAGTGTGTGTCTTTCTGTGCCTGATTTACATCACTTAATGCAGCGGTCCCTAACCTTTCTGACACCAGGGACCAGTTTCATGGAACACAATTTTTTCACGGACCAGGGGTGGGGGGATTATTTCGGGATGAGACTGTTCTACCTCAAACCATCAGGCATTAGTTAGACTGTCATAAGAAGTGCACAACCTAGATCCCTTGCATACACAGTTCACAACAGGGTTCCTGCTCCTATGAGAATCTAATGCTGCTGCTGATCTGACAAGAGGCAGAACTCAGATGGTAATGCTCGTGTGCCCACTGCTCACCTCCTGCTGTGCAATCCAGTTCCTAGAACCGGTACCAATTTGCAGCCTAGGAGTTGGGGACACCTGACTTAACATAAGGTCCTCTAGGTCCTAACATGTTACTGCAAATGATGGGATTTCATTCTTTTTATGGCTAAACAGTATTCCATCGTATATATACACCACATTTTCCTTACCCATTCATCCACCAATGGACACTTAGGTTGATTTCACATTTTGGCTATTGTGAATAATACTGCAATAAATATAAGAGTGCAAATATCTCTTTTTCATATTGATTCCCTTTATTTTGGATACACACCCAGTAGTGGAATTGCTGAATCATTGGGTAGTTCTGCTTTTAGTTTTTTGAGGAACCTCCAGACAGTTTTCTGTAGTGGCTATACTAATTTACATTCCCGCCAACAGTATATGAGGATTCCCCTTTCTCCAGATCATCACCAGCATCCAGGAGGATGGCGTGAACCCGGGAGGATGGCGTGAACCTGGGAGAATGGTGTGAACCCGGGAGGCGGAGCTTGCAGTGAGCCGAGATAGCGCCACCGCACTCCAGCCTGGGTGACAGAGCGAGACTCCGTCTCCAAAAAAAAAAAAAAGTAGAAACCGTTCTTAGCTAATCTGGGCGTAAGTTTGCTCACCTCTGCCACAGATCATCAATGAATATAAAACATATTTACAAAGTATTTTAATTTTGTTTATTCTGTTTTCTTACATTTTACCTTTTTACTTATTATTTACTCCCCCTTGAAAATGTTTATGCTGGTTGCCGTGGCTTTCCCCTGAAATCCCAGCACTTTGGGAAGCTGAGGCGGGTGGATCACTTGAGCCCAGGGATTCAAGACCAGCTTGGGCAACATGGCGAAACCTCATCTCTACAAAAAAATACAAAAATTAGCTGGGCATGGTGGCGCCCACCTGTGGTCCCAGCTACTCAGGAGACTGAGGTTGGAGGATCGCTTGAGCTGGGGAGGTCCAGGCTGTAATGAGCCATGATCAAGTCACTGCACTCCAGCGTTGGCAACAGAGCTAGACCCTATCTAAATAAATAAAATAAAAATAAAACGTTTAGGCCGGGCGCGGTGGCTCAAGCCTGTAATCCCAGCACTTTGGGAGGCCGAGACGGGCGGATCACGAGGTCAGGAGATCGAGACCATCCTGGCTAACACGGTGAAACCCCGTCTCTACTAAAAATACAAAAAATTGGCCGGGCGTGGTGGCGGGCGCCTGTAGTCCCAGCTACTCGGAGGCTGAGGCGGGAGAATGGCGTGAGCCCGGGAGGCGGAGCTTGCAGTGAGCCGAGATCGCGCCACCGCACTCCAGCCTGGGAGACGCAGCGAGACTCCGTCTCAAAAAAAAAAAAAAACGTTTAAACATCTTTTAAACTTTTATCACAACTCGCTGGGTATGGATACCCCAACTTTTAGTAATCCCTACAATGGAATATTCCTGCTTCCTGACCTGGTTTCTTTGTCCTACTTTCTAAGCAGACACTAGACACAGATGAAATGACAAGCAAGAAACAATTTTGTGTCCGAACAAGGGAGGTTAAATCTGTGGAATATCTTCTCTAGATGGTCCTGGAACAGCTCTATCAGATCCTGACTTTCCAATCCCCACCCATGCAGCATATTTTGACAATTTTAACATGAGTAACAGGAGATCCACAGTCCAAAATTCCTCCAACATCGAATAATTTTATCATTTAATTACAGCAAAAAGAAACTGCTGGAAAGGTGGTTTTCCTTACAAACCACGAATTTCTGAAAGAAATTTCATGATATTAAAGCTCTAAGGTCTACCCTATACAATCACTGAGGAAGCCCTGTAAAGCAGTCATATTGGGAGGAGAGTGATAAAATATTTCATTTGGAAGATAACCCTCAAGGTATTACCAGGTGGTGCCATTTTCACAAATAAACAGTGAGTACTGAACATTCCAAACACCTTCTTGGAAGACTATGGGCTAGTATAAGAATCTATACCCTGCATTGGTACAGTTTTTCTATCAGATGCCTCAAAGTTCTATTAAACTACTTCCAGGAAGGGTCATAGGAAAATCTTCTCAGTGGGTTGGTTTCTCCAATTACCTTTTTTTTTTTTTTTGAGACAGAGTCTCGCTATGTCACCCAGTCTGGAGTGCAGTGGCACAATCTTGGCTCACTGCAACCTCCACCTCCCGGGTTCAACTGATTCTCCTACCTCAGCCTCCCAAGCAGCTCGGACTACAGGCACCCGCCACCATGCCCAGCTAACTGTCTTGTATTTTTAGTAGAGATGGGATTTTACTATGTTGGCCAAGCTGGTCTTGAACTCCTGAGCTTGTGATCTGCCCGCCTCGGCTTCCCACAATGCTGGGATTACAGGTGTGAGCCACCATGCCCAGCCTCCAATGTCTTTTATTTTCTTATAATAATCTCAAATTTTGCCAACTCTGCGAATAGCTCCAAAAAGGTTTATTTATTTATTCTTAGCAAGAAAGTTGTTACCTTCCCTTGAGTTAATTTAATAAAAACTAATTAAGAAAATATTGAAGAAAAAATTTCTCTAAGTAGCAATTACAAACTAACAAATACAGCAAAGATCCTGATAAACCAAAAATTGTGTGAGCAGGTTGGTTAAATCAGTTAAGTTAACTGGGAATAATTTTTTACAAGTGTTTTTTGTTTTGTTTTTGAGACGCAGTATAGCTCTTGTTACCCAGGCTGGAGTGCAATGGCGTGATCTCAGCTCACTGCACCCTTCGTGTCCCGGGTTCAAATGATTCTTCTGCCTCAGCCTCTCAAATGGCTGGGATTACAGGCACCCACCACTATGCCCGGCTAATTTTCGTGTTTTTAGTAGAGATGGGGTCTCACTATGTTGGCAAGGCTGGTCTCAAACTCCTGACCTCAGGTGATCCACCTACCTCGGCCTCCCAAAGTGCTGGGCTTACAGGCGTGAACCACCATGCCTGGCCTACAAGTGTGTTTTGAGCTACAGCTTCTGTATAAAATTATGTAGCCTCCCTCATATTTTCATTTTAAGAATCATTTCAAGTAATTTTCAAATAAATTTCAAATAATTTTCAAACCAAATCTTTCATGTTCTCTTCTGCTTATTGTTTTACTCTACAATGCCTAGAAAATTTCTTGATCCAAAGTGAGTTCTTGTTTGTTTAAAAAAGAAGGAGAGGAAGAAATAACTCATTGCATGTTTCTGAACAAGGCACTTAGCAAGAACCTTATTTGTCACTCTCCTTTGGTACATTCAATATTAAGCATAAATTATGCATACAGATTCACAGGAAAGGCTAGCAGTTCAGAATCAAATAGAACATTTTTTGATTCAAGCCTCTGCTGCTCTAAAGAATAGCAACAAGACATACTTGCTAAGGGTAACTAGGATATTTTTCAATCAACATCAGTTGAGCAAATAAATGGCTCTTGCCCTAGTAGAGAAAGATGACTATTTTTGAATGACAGTGTCTTGAAAGCACTTTCCCCAAAGTTATTGAATACCTGTTACATCCCATTCACTATCCTAGGTCATGGTCTCTGAAAGAGGATTCTGAGTAAGGACCTTTACTGTTAAATATGAATAGTAGTATATAATTTATCAATGTTGATATTTATCTACACCCAAACAGGGATCTTAAGTATGAGATTCTATCCCTAAATATAAATGATTCCCATTTGTCAGGAATCAGCTATGATTCAGTTATCCAGAGAATTCATTCAAGCCTCAGAGGCTTAACTTGTTATTGCTGATCTGCCTCTGATTTGCTATTTCACTTTGAGAACTATGCAAAGTTAACTGACTCAGCATTACAGCCCAAATCCACCTGCAGGCTTTTAGATGGGACAAAGCCATAATTTATGCTGTTAAATATGTTAAGTAAACATAATAAAATGACCAAGATGCCTAAACTAGAGAACAAGGACCTTCAGGGAAAAATATTATTCCTTTTTCTCTGAAGATGTAAATCTAAGACAAAATGCAGATACTTTTTTTTTTTTTTTTGGTATATGTCCACTATCTGAAGGTTAGATCATAAACTAACAATAAAACGCAAAAAGGGAAAGGAATAAAGAATTCCATTGTGTAGAGCTTGCATTTGAGGTACTGATAAAAACTTTTAGGTGGAAATGTTCAATAGTTAAGTGAAAATATAGATCTGGAGCTCAGACTAGAGATTTTGGCAGATAATTAGTTTAGAATAGCAGGTTGGATGGTTATCAACATTAAAGGAAAAAGGAGAGAGTGAAGTCTGAAAGGTGTGGTGGGGGCAAGTAGCTGGCCATTCCATCTGGTGGGTCCATCATATCTGAGGCATGGAGGGTACTTCAGAAGTTCTTCTGAGTGGATAGTGCCCAGGAGCCACATAAGAGCACTGCATTCTGATTATGAAGGGCAAAAAATAATTTCTTAAAAAGTCAACCATGGGCCAGGTGCAGTGGCTCACGCCTGTAATCCCAGTACTTTGGGAGGCTGAGGCAAGCAGATCACGAGGTCAAGAGATGGACACCATCCTGGCCAACATGGTGAAACCCCATCTCTACTAAAAATACAAAAATTAGCTGAGTGTGGTGGCACGTGCCTGTAATCCCAGCTACTTGGGATGCTGACGCAGGAGAATCGCTTGAATCCAGGAGGCAGAGGTTGCAGTGAGCCAAGATTGAACCACTGCACTTTAGCCTGGGAGACAGAGCGAGACTCCATTTCAAAAAAAAAAAAAATCAGTATGAGGAAGAGGAGAACAGCTTTCCCCAACTAGAATGCAAGCTCTTTTGAGCACAGCCATCATCTCTCCCATTTATTGTTATGCCCACACAATGTGCATTCTTAAATACGTTGAGCAACCCTTCCACAACAGCCCGAATCCATTATGGAGAAGAGCATAATGACTCCAACAATACTAAATAGAGCACTTATATAGCATCTATATACCACTCCTAGATAGTCCAATGTGATTCCTGGCATAAAGACACTCAAGAATCATTTTTATAAGCTTTTATAAACTTACCACAAAGCCCTAATTAAACACTTGGATTACAGCAAACTACAGCCATCAAATTCGGGCTTAGAATTTATCATTGTTTATAGGCTTACATATATGAGTCATCATCATCAGTTAGCAAATTATACTGTTAATTATAGCTGATGAATTCAAGATAAAATGAGATGGTCAGACAGAACTAAGTATTTCTCATATTATTTTGTGGCCAGAGCTTATACCTGCATTTCATCTTGGTGTACTATGATTGTTGTTTTTCACTTGTAACAGTGGAGAAAGTGTATATTGTTATCCAGTAACATCTGCCACAGAAAACACTATATATCTGCTTGAAATAATCGTTAAAACTACCAAAGGTGTGGCCAACAACCCAAACTCTAGAGAAAGTGAGGCAAGCTAAATATATTGTTTTAGTATTTCAGATACCTAGGACATCAAATTCCTAAAATCTAACACATCGAATGCCATACATTTCTCAAGAACTATGACCTAGTTTTTTAAGATTATGAGAAACATTCTGAAAATCTAAAGTTATCACTTTGTTGCAATTTCAAATTTCCCAAATTCATATATGAGGTTTTCAAAGCCACAGAATGGCTTACCAAGAGACAAAGATGAACTATGTGCAAAGACTCAGACATGGCTTAAAAGGGTATCTATGGATATTAGGGGGGAATAAATCTTCCCTTTCAGGCTTCGCAATTCCTTCAGCACAGAAGTCCTCCAAAATGGAGAGTGGACTTTGTGTTTTTTTCCTTTAAAAACTCGATCTAGGTTATTCAGTTTTCTTGGTACATGCACCATAAAGGGTAACACCATTTTTTAAAAATCTTATAAAGAAAAAAAAACTAAGAAAGATAAATCTCTAGTACCTCGCTGATAACAGTTTAAGTTATTATAAAAAACAATATGCACAATCTTATTGGATAAAAATAACAAGAGGCATGTTAGACATGAACTGTAAGAACAAGAAAGCAAAGTAAGGCATTTTGTCTTTTGTAAAATCACAATAAAAAATTCTTCATACCTAGATGATGTAAAAAAGAGTCAAAAATGTGGTTCTACCAAAAAGCAAAATTACCTAGCAAAAAAGAGCCAGCTATACTTTTTACCACAATGCATTACTAGGAAATGCATCTCAAGAGAACTGTTACACATCTTTTTCTTTAGGAACCATTTTATAACAATTTCATGCTTGATCAAAAATACAACATCAAATAAATAACTGTTGTGACCAATGGAAGACCAAAATTCCATGACTAATATAATCCTTTATAATCATGTTAAAAAGTAGAAACAATTTAGAGTCCTATGAAATAGAGATCAATGTCCCATACCTGTTGATATTACTAAGGGACTCAAGGTAATAGAGATTTTAATTCTAACAAAATCAAGATATCAAGTTCAACCTGAAAATAGCATGCCTACCAGAATAAACACTGGAGAATTAATTTACTAATACAACTACATTTTCCTTTTTAGAAGATGATATATCTAAATGGCTAAATTTCCGAAGTACTAGCTATCCAAAGAAGCATCAACTAATGCCTTCATTTTCCCCAATTCAAAAAGACAATTGGGGTTATTTTATTGACTTATATTCCACAGTAAAATCATTTTTTTCTAATAAGAGGCCAGGGTCACCTGAGTGTGACAGCATGCTAATGCACTGGCACCCTCTGCCTGGAGCAGCAATTATAAGGCATGAACTACAAGGATCTTTTCCCTAAGGAGGAAGCTGAAGCCTACAGAATGTTGTCAATACTTAACAGAATTTTGCCAGACAAGATTAACTCCTTATATCGCTCCTTATATCTTATATTAGTTATATAAAAATGTCTCCCTAACTTTCTCACCAGAAAAATAAAATATGATAAAAGCCATCGTGGCGTGAACCCGGGAGGCGGAGCTTGCAGTGAGCCGAGACGGCGCCACTGCACTCCAGCCTGGGAGACAGCGCCAGACTCTGTCTCAAAAAAAAAAAAAAAAAAAAAAAAGCCATCATACTGAGTTTTATGATGTTTTTTGGCTACAGTACGGTACCTGACCATGTCATGCAAATGCAAGATAGGCTCACGAAGTAAGAGCAATGTTTCAAAAGGACATAAATAATAAAATACTGTTCCTTATCATCTTACCTCTTTTGACCTTTACTAATTTCATATTTTTTTAAAAGAAAACAAGATAGTAAAAAGTACTAACTATTAAGTCGTCACCTATTATGGTACCTTGGCAGCTTTATTAACCTTGTCTTCATTTTCTCTCTTATACACAAAAACTGAAGCAAATTTGCCATCTTGCAGTACAGCGGGATAAACAGCAAGTCCAGAGGGTAAGATAAATGGTGGTTCTTTCAGTGTATAGCTCTTTAAAGCACTGTTCTCAGATCCCATCCCTTTTGCAGTGAGGCAGTACTGCCACTCTTCCTCAAAGCCAAGCAGATCTAAAAGAAAATAGAAAACAATTTCAAACATTAAATCCCTATCTGCAACATCAACAAGAGATATTCAGACATAGCCACCCCAAACTACTAGTTTCTTCGATCCTCGTAATGAGGACATTTGACAGTAAAAATGGTAAATGCTCAGCAAGTTACCAGCAATGGTTGTTAATTAACAACTAACAACTCTAGAGAAAATGCACATTACTAAGTAGTCACATGTAGTTACTGTCCCTCCCCAAACACCACCACATACAAACTTTCAGAGTGGAAAGGCAATCAAAAATAGAATAAAGTAATTCATACTTCCTAACTCACTTGTATATCCTAAGGAAAATGTTGTAAAACTTTTATTATTCAAAAACAATACAACTTCTGTATGTCTAAAATAACTTAAAATTATAAAAGAAAACAATACAAATTGGAGAATACTTATAACAATGATGAAAATCATTGTTTTAATGTTAATATGTTGAAAAACATTGTTAATATGAAAAACATATTAACAAATGAAGAGCTCATATAAACCAAGTAAAACACTAAAACACCAGTACAATAACGGGAAGGAAAACAGCTCATTGAAGAAACACAGATGACAATAAACATAAGAAAAAGTACAGTCACACTACTCTTCAAGGCTATCCCAAGTAAAAAGGGGAAACCACAAAACTGAATCATCTCAAATAATCTCAAACACTAAAAAAAAAAAAAAAAAAAAAAAAAAGCCCACACATACACAGAATTCAAATGCAACTACGACAAAATATTTCAGTGCTTGCCTAATGAAGGGGCACAGTTAGAGGGACCAAGGGGGAAGACAGGATTATCATGATGTATGAGGAAAGTTTGGGAAGATGGATATATTCATTATTTTGATTATAATGATGGCAATGGGTGATTATAAACATCAAAACATAAAACTGTACACTTTTTTCATTTATTCTATATCAATTACACCTCAAAGTTGTTTTAAAAAGAAATATATGCATACATACACACAGACTTGAAAAATATATGTTGAAGTATTAACAGAGGTTTGCGGTGGAAGGTCACACTATAGGTAATTGTATACACACACACTTGCCTGCACCTTCCAAATCTTCCACAATATAAACATATCTTTCTTGACAACAGGGATACAAACTCACAGGGTGACAACAGGTAATGCGCAGCGCCCCAGCAATACTGGCAGCTTGGCACAGGGACCTACTGTGCGTGCCTGGGACCTACTGTGAGAGGCTTTCATTCTGAAGAGAGTGGCTATCACAGAGTTCCAACCAGGACCGCAGTTTCAGAACTGTCAGATCATGCCACTTATCATGAGGAACCAACAGCCTGAATAGTTTTGTGGAAATCTTCATATTTTTCAATGTTGGATCAAATGTTTTCTAAACCTATATAGGCCAAACAACGTATGTCTGAAAAATCTGTGGCAGTCAGTTTTCAGTGGTGGCTTTACCATAATATAAAAATTAGCAAATAGAGTTCTTACTAACTCTGGCAATGCAGAAAGCAAACTGCTACAAATACGCCAATAATTCTATGTAGGCCTTTCAAAATTTGTTTAAAAATCTGTATTCTTTGGACAAATATAAACTCAATAATCATTACACATTGACCCTCTACTTGGAATTTTTCCCCACTTCGGTGAAGTTCCATACAACACCTTCTACACCGGGTATGTAATGCTGCTCAAAACACACGCCTAGAACAAAATTTAAAATGCCTACCGATCCACAACCATCGTTATATAAGAAACACACGTATAAAGTCTAAAGCTATCTAAAATTGAAGCTTTTCAACATCTAAAACTGTTTCTGAGAGTAAGAACTAAACCTGCTTTGTAACAAATTCACTGAATTCCTACCTACCTGGCAATATATCTTTCTTAAAAATGACAGAGAAGCAAAAAACAGGACTAAAAAAATGCCAAGTATGGCAACTATGGTAACATTCACCTTTCTACTGGGACTACAAATAAAAAGTTTATGTGGGACCATGAGTAAAAGCAATGATGTTAATCCCTCGATTCTGGAGATGGAGTGCTGGCCAGATGGTCACAACCGCCTGCTGAGTAGGGAGATTCATGCTTAGCACTTGATCTTGCCATCTTTTCTTGGGCACAGTTAATGTTGTCAGGTACCTAGCCTGGGCCAAAGGGCGGTCAACTCACAAATTAGTCATCAGTCTCACGGCCTGAGTGAAGAGATAAACTGGCCAGATCATTGTCTCCCCCAGGAATTTGAACTAACAACAATTTTTGCCTATTAGAAGCATAGCTGAAGGTAGAAGGATGCTACGAGGTAGAGTTGGAGCTATGGCAAACCAAAGCCACATGAAGTCAGAAATTTGTCAAGCACGGAGGAAGTCCGTTGGTAGGAAAATTTAAAAAAGCAAACACTGGGACAGTAGCTTAGTCATACTTAGGGGGCACATTGCTACTATCCATCTCAAGATTACCAGAAGCCCAGCCTCAAACCCAGTTCCACCCAGATACCCTAACATCCCATTGACACGCTTATAACCAGCCCCCTTTCCCTCAGGTAGCTTGAATGGGTCTATGTTCTTTGAAACTAATTGCCATTTCATAGGCAGAAAACTCTACTTGGTCTCCAACTCCTGCCTGAAAAGCCAGCCAGACTGGAAGAGTGAGTTACAGAAGTGTTACTTTGAAAGTATCTGAAGCTAGTCTGACCTCCTTCTCTCTCTTAGCCACAAAACACAGCTTTCCAAAATCAACACACAGTAAGAGAAAAGCAGAGAATAAGGGACTGTATGTAAATGAATATCTTCTTGACAGGAAATCATGCTGTTTATTTAGTGTTAATATTAGTCCTCCCGGGAGATAAGACTGCCACCAGGATTCAGGGTCAGCGCTCTGGCTAGATGAATGGCAGTCACCAGAGGCAGAAGAAAGGGACATTTAGTTTACTTAGCTATTTCTAAATAGCGAAATACTTCCTTGTGGGAATATTGACCTTGCAATAGCTATTAACCTTAGATTTTATATGAATTCCACTATAAAGTAATTAACAAAGTTATAAAAGCGTTAGGAAGTAGTTAAAATTCATTTTTCTTAGTGTATTTTAGGTCTAAGACTTTAAAAAATATCACTTAAAAATTTAAAAGAGACGACTGAATTTCTTGAGAGAACTGGAAAGGATGCCATTTTCTTGTTTTGAAAGTATGTTAACTTTGACAGAAATCCACTGATACCATCAGTGTAATACTGAGAGTGGTAGGATTATATTCTAGGTCCCCAGTGCAAACTTTATTGGGGGAAAATTAAAAAGGTGTGCTGAGTATTGCAATTTGAGAATGTTTTGACGCAGTAATTCTTCACACTAATACATCTAAAGAGGCACAAATACTGTTATATGAACAGGTTTTTTTGTTTTTTTTTTTAAAGAGATAGGGTCTCGTTCTGTTGTCGCTGGCCTGGAGTGCATTGGCGCTATCCTACCTCACGGTAACCTGGAACTCCTGGTCTCAAGCGACCCGCCCTCCTCAGTCTCCCCAGTTGCTGAGATTACACCATGCCCGCCAGTGCTTTAAAAATGATATTTCAGCAAAAATTGATCTATTGAAATGTAAGAAAAACACTTGGCCTTCCAAATGCTTTCCTGTTGTTTTGAGGAGGGGGAAAACACAAAATCTTGCTCATTAGCTTTGAAATTAAAAAGTCACAAGAAGGTATATCCTAGTATCACAGAATAGGTATTTTGTAGCAGTTAGCATCTCCACTCTATAAAAAAACACCGAGTTGACAGTCTTTGACTTGAATATGCATCATAGGCTTCCCTTTAATAATCTCCCTCCACTCTTTTGCCTACTTGGTCAGCACATGAAATTTCTGGACCGCTTGTAGATTAAGAAAACCCTTGTCTAGGTCAAAGGGCAACTCATACACTCAACTAAGAAACCTTTGTGCTCTAGGGAAATGTTTCTACCAAATATTTTCTTTTCCCAGCAATTAATCGAGACTCTCTTGGTCCTAGCTCCCTGAGCTTGAAAGTTCCGAAGATAATGGCTTGCACTGTGAGTATTAAGGACGCACTGTACTGGCTGATATTCTGGTACCCAGCGGTAACATTACTCCGGCCCTTCGCTTTCGTCTGTTTCAGGTATACATTCCCTCTGCGGAACTCAGTCCAGCATTGCTAGTTGACAAGCAATACACAATTATGTCTTCATGGACCAAAATAATCATGATTTCAGCTCAAGATATTACATTTTATAAGGACACGGGTCCTTAAAACAGCAGTAACAGTGACCCCCAAAACTCGAGATCCGACTCCGAGAATTTCACATGGATTCCTGAATATGCCCTTCCGAAAAATGTTTCATCTTTATTCTAAACAGAAAGCACTACGCCAAGACAGGAGCCAGCTGGGCCTTGGGGGACCGGGCACTGGTCTTGGATCAAGAATAAGGCCGCCTTCCCGAGGGCGGGTGCGCCCCCAAGAGTCCCCCGGGTTCGGGCACTGCCGCCCCGGGACAGTGACCCGCCCAGCCGAGCACCCTCGCCCTGCTCGCCGCGACCCTGCGGAGTCACTGAGGGGCCGGGACTCCGCTCTCGCTTCGCTGGCCCCTCACCTCTTCCACACCTCCCCGCGAGGACCGACTCCGCGGCTGCCTAGGAGAACTCTGACCGCGGGCGCCTCACCCGGCGGGGGTCGCCCGCGAAGCGCAGATTACAGGGCGACCCACAATCAGCAAGGGGACGCTGCTCCGAAGCGAAGAGCACAGCTCAACCGGCAGCCGGCGCCGCGCCGAGCTCGCTCCTGCGCGGGACCCACAGCGCAGACCCGCGAGCGGGGCGCGCGCCGGCCGCCTCCTCCCCGCCCAGCCCCTTCCCCCACGGCGCAGTCCTGCAAGGACTGGGGGTGCAGCGCAGGGCTCCCTGTTACCTGCGGCAGGGCGGCGGGGGAGGAGGCCGAGGGTCTTGGCTTTGGTCCCCTGTTGGCCCCCGTGTTGACACCAACCACCCCTGCCTGCCTGTAAGGCTGTGGCCACTACACCCACAATCTTCTGGGGGCCGGGTTTCTCCCACACCATAGAGACGGGTCCGGAAACGGGACAGAAGGCCCGCCTTCCTCCCTCCGACGCCACCGCTGAGGCCAACGAACCAGGAACCGAGGTAGAGCGGCCGCACAGGTGAGTCTCAGGCCAGTGCCATCTTGAGTGTGGGCGCCGTGACGTCCCCGCTTTTCACTCACTGCCCTAATGGTCTAGTTAGTCCACTAAGATGTCCCCTTTCTAGACGTTTTTGTCGAATGCTCAAGTTTGTCTTGACTTGAATTTTTAAGCTTTTAACAGCACAGTTTTACTTTCATTTCCGCCCAAATCCAAAATGGCTGCTGGCCACTTGTAACAAATAGTAGAGGTGCAGGGCGGAGAAAAGGAGTACGGGAATTAGCGAGGACTTTCAGCGGAGTGACGTCACTCAACCTGTAGCTTTGATTGGCTAGGCTGCGAGGGCGGAGTCGTGCAGAGCGGCTGAAGTTGGCGGAGGTCCTGGTGATCTCGTTGAATCTTTGAGAGGGGGGATCCTGAATCACACTTCATTACCAAAAAGTAATGTTTGAAAATTTTAATATTAATGCAGTAGTCTCCCACCCCTCATGCTTTCTGCAGTGTCAGTTACCTGTGGTCAAACCTTGGTTCAGAAATGTTAAATGGAAAACTCCAGAAATAAACAGTTCTTAAGTTTCAAACCGCCTGCGTTCCAAGTAACCCGATTAAATCTCGGGCCATCCACTGTGTCCCACCCTGGACGCGAATCACCTCTTTGTCCCAGGTAGCCCCGTATCCACCCATTACCCACTCAGTAGCTGCCTTGGTTAACAGATGCACCTGTAGTACAGCCGCGATAATGAGAGATAACACCAGCTTATGTTCAGGTAACCCTTATTTTACTTAATAATGGCCGTAAAGCACAGGAATTGTGATGCTGACAGTTTGGATATGCCAAGGAGAAGCCGTAAAGTGCTTCCTTAAATGAAAAGGTGAAAGAAAAAGAATCATATGCTGAGGTTGCCAAAATCTATGATAAGAACAAATTATCCATG
This sequence comes from Papio anubis, assembly GCF_008728515.1. Taxonomy (NCBI): domain Eukaryota; kingdom Metazoa; phylum Chordata; class Mammalia; order Primates; family Cercopithecidae; genus Papio; species Papio anubis. The sequence continues at coordinate 191,274,084 of NC_044976.1, read as the reverse complement.
AAATTGTGAAGAAGGAAAAAGATTCGTGCTAGTTAACTAAGCACCTGTCATGCACTGTGGCTGTAACTTTTGTAGTTTGAAGTGCAACAGCAAAAGACGGAAAAGGCATTACATTTGTGGGTGGGAGACATGAATAGAAAACGTGTTTCAACTGGCCACAGTGTGTTTTGTCAGAAAGTGTTGAGCCTATGGGAAGACTTCAGAAAGGGATCCCCTGAAATTAGGCACACCAAGCCATTTACTGCAAGTAAAGGACAGCTACACAGATTGAGGACTGAAAAAACGTAAAAGTAACTGGAGAGGCCACATCTGCTGATGAAGAAGCTCCCACGTGTCTGGCAGAGTTGAAGAAATTGATTAAGGAGAAAGGCTTCCAGGAGATTGATGGAGAAGTTAGGAAAATCATTCAGGTAGCAATGAAACTGCCTTTGCAAAATTATGACTAAGACAGTGAAAGAGATCCAATTTAACCAACTCCATCTTGTCCTTAACCTCCATGCTGTCCTTGTTTATTCCTGTGCGTAGGCTGCACTAACTTTGGGAGGAAATTAGTTTATAATTTACAGTTTGAAACAAAGACAAAACCCTTTCTCAAAACAAACCTCCTTCTTGCCTGGGGTCTAGACTACCAACATTAGCCACAAGATTAGATATTATGGTTTGGGAGTCATGCAGCTGGAGGCCACAAGATTCTGACCCTCCCTAAACTGCTCCTGAGATCCGTTCTTGAGGTGTTTTGCAGATGCTGTACTTGATGGATCAGCTGGCACTACCCAGATGATAAACTGGCCCATCTGATCTTGTGACCCCCACCCAGGAACTGACTCAGCTCAAGAAGACAGTGAAGCCCCATAATCTCATCTCTGACCCAACCAATCAGCACTCCCTGACTTACTGCCCCTCCCCACCCACCAAATTGTCTTTAAAAACTCTGACTGCTGGAGGAGACTGATTTGAGTAATAATAAAACTGGCCCCCACACAGCCGGCTCTGTGTGAATTCTTTCTCTGTTGCAATTCTCCTGTCCTGATAAATTGGCTCTATCTAGGCAGCGGGCAAGGTGAACCTACTGGGAGGTTACAGCAAGACAAGTTGGTGAAGTAGGATTTGTCAATATGCTTGATGAAGAGATGGGAGAACATATCAAAGGCCTCGCTATCCATTCTGAGGACAGGTTTAGCCTTCTCATACTAGAATCAGGGCTTAGTCACCCTGGACAGTCTCTAGTTCTCTGCCTCCTCCCACTTCCTCTATGTGGTCAGTCCAGAGATCTGCCTTGTATGACCACCTCTGGTGACCACCTCCCTATCGAACCATCAGGTACAAGCTACTTGCTTCATCCAATTGACCCCTATACCCCACATATACTTTGCAGATATGCCTCAGTAACCACCTCTTAGTCACAGTGGGATGTCAGGGAACTTGAAGCCAGCCAATTAGAATTCTTTAAGAGAAACCTGGTTGGGTAACACCCAGGACCACAGTGAAGGCTTTGGCCCACAAGTCCCTCTCTCTGTCTCGTCCCGCTCCCACTGGTTGAGCATGTGTGTCCCCCTTCCCGTCAGCCCTATGAGGCATACTGTCCTCTTCTTATGGATCTGTAAGTAATGAAACTGCTTCTGTTATTTCATATGTTTTGTTCACCTCCTCTGTATCTCACCTGATTATGCACCCAAACCTGAGTTGTTTCCTGGTTATGGCTGTCCTAGAGAGTGGCTATCTTGGTTGGAATAAACCAGACATGGGGCAGACAAGAGCCACAAATGTGCCTGCTAATATAAACAAGCTTCCTGTGAGAGGGACCCCTGGTCATGGGTCAGACACCTAGGATTTAGGCCATCTGCCAGGATAAAGAAGTATGCCATGGAAGCCATGCTGTAAATATACAAGCCCCATCAAGGAAGAGCTAACGTTTATAACCACTCCCAGAAAGAGACCTCAAGACTGAATTAGAAAATACAACCCATATACTCTAGGTTTACTAGCCCCAACATCCTTTCCCACTCCTCGCCCCCTTCTTCCTTGTTCACCTTCCATAAAGGAGTTAAGAAATCAAAAAGATCACTTTCTGAGCCTACTTTGCCGCTAGGGTGGTCACAAGTTTTGGCCAGTGAGATGCAGCAGAAGTTGGGAGGAGGATAGACAGTGGATTAGGAAAAGTTTTTCCTCCCTGATAAAGGAAATGGCTGTGGGTGTAACAGCAGCAGCCACCCAAGCACCAGGAGACAGCAGGAGAACATGCTGAGGATGTAGATTTGAAAGACAGAAGAGGAATTCTCTTGCCTTTCACACTATCTGTCGAGAGTTCATAACTATGTTTTTCTTCCTTTTACAGGCGAAGTAGAGATGAGTCTCTTCAACCAGTACATGAAATCTTCTGCAGTCAACACAGCTACTTGCTGGCCCACCCTTTTCCCAGTGCCCTCACCTCTGAGTCTTTGCTGGCCTTCCCACCCTGTTCCTTCCTCCCTGATCTTATGTCCAGATGTGCTGAGCTCCAGGGTATCCTCTATAATCATTCATCAACCTAGAGGACTCTATTTCCTTTCATTTTCCCAAGGTGAACCCACTCCTCCAAATATCAATGAGAAGGGAATATTTTGTAGTGAATGGAGTAGGAGAGAGATGGGAGGGAGTTTGACACTCAATGCTTCCCCTCTTCACTATTCATCTACTCACCTATTTGCTTTTGATATCACTCAGGTCTCTGAACAAATGTCACCTGTTCAGACTCTTAAAGATTTGGGGCATTGAAGTCACAGGCTAACTTGTATATTTTTGTCCAACGAAGATGCAAATCTTTCTGTCCAGTGGAAAATATAACCCCAAAGTTTATTCTTATTGCAGTAGAGAGCGTTTCTCATTTTAAAATCTAATCTAGTAATCTTACTTCATTTTATATTTGCATGAGAGTTATAATTATATTTTGAAAATTCTGCTTGAATGCAATTTATCAGAGACAGCTCCCCTGAAAACACTGTCTAAAACAGCACCTTACCTGCCTCTTCCTGTCTTTTGACCTTGCCTTATTTTCCTTAACACCAATGCACATATTTGTTTGTTTGTTCAGCATCTCTGTCCCACAGCTAGAACATCAGCTCCCTGAAAACAGGGCCTCCTTCCTTCGTTTCTTTCTTTCCTGCCATATTTCTAGCACATAACACAGTGCCTAGAACATACTAGATACTCAGTAAATATTAAACACACAAATGAATTCACTGAGAGCGTGCTGCATGTCCCAGGCACCCTAACAACATCTCTCTGCCTCCCAGCCCTTACCCCACAGAGCCCTCTATAGCTCCGGTTCCAGTTCTGAGTCCCCTGTAGCTGCCCTCTGAGCTCTTTCTGCCTTTCTTATGCACAGCAATCTTGTATTCCCTCACTGATTCCTCAGTCCTCATTTTAAATATGTGTAAGGCCAGGAAAGAAAAGAATCTCCAACAACCTGAATCCGCTGTCCTTAGAATGTGGCTGGTGGGACAGTTAGAAACAAATAGTTTGTTTTCTTAATAGAAATAATTTTTTCATGTCATACTGTTTAAGGCTCAATCTGAATTTTACTTTCAACCAGTCCTCTTCTTAATTCAAATCAAAACATGTCAAATTTATTGCATTCAGCTTGACTTTTAGGTATTTTTAAAAAATCTTTTTCATGTTTCTAACTTAGACTCCCAAGTAGACTGTAAGTATTTGGATATATTCCTGGTTCTATAAAAGCCTTACCCATCCAACTTAATTATTTTTTCCAACTTGATTTGAACTAACTTTTTACAAGCTCTACCTAAAAACCAAAAAGAGTAAAAGTTATTCAAGTGATTTCTATTTAATGTTCTACCTCAATAATTTGTGTAATTGCATAATTGCAATTAGAATCTGGAAATGTAAAAGGGGAAACTTGCATTAAGGACAAAGCCTCCTTCAGGCACCTTTCAGATAAATACATATAGCATCCATAGGTAGTGGATACCTTACAGCAAACTGACCTTCACCTCAGCCACTTTGCTCTCTCATTGTTTTTTAGGAACTCTGCATAGATACTGGAAGATTTCTCTAATGAGAAGTATGCGTTTTCTAAGTTCCACCATAACCTTGCTACCACTACAAAGAGAGAATGAAGGCAAGTCTGAGGTGGGATTCTACACATTCACACGTTTATTAGCAAGGTTTAAAGACAGACAGTAGAGCTGTTATAAGACTCAATGAGGTTCCACTTCCTTGTTTAGGAGCTTGGACAGCATCTTCCATGAAAGGTTCATCTGCTGCAGGAAGATGGGACAGTATTCTAATAGCAGATTCAGCTATCCTAATTAGAGTTGGGTGACAAAATTTTTTTGTAATCTTCATATGGGACTGGTTTGAAATCCTAAATCTAGGGCACCTTTCCGAAGTGTGTAGATTAGTAGACTCACTAGATTCTCATACTCTGATCATGTAACGCATGGCAACATTTCTTTTCATTCTGTCCATCTTGAAATTACTCACTTTGGCCATGAAGATTCACTTTTAAACATCCTTAAAGCCACTAGCATTGGACTGAGTTAGAGATAGCTGAAGTGCTTCTAGTATCTGCCCCAGGAGAATAGACGTCTCATTGAAATCTTTCAGATGCTAAAACCCTCTAAGTGTGAATTGCTTCTCAACTTCAAAGTGCACATGAGTCATCTTGGAACCATGCTCCTGGGAGACAGATTTGGGGCAAACAATGTGTGCATTATATATCTACATCTTCTTTAAAATACTTCAGCCTTGAGGGGGATATAGATGTGTTCTAACTTAGATCTGTCCTGTAGGGGCAGTTAATTAATATTTGAAGGCAACATGAGCATCCTCTGGAAGCATGTTAAAAATGCGAAAGCGGAGGCCTCACACTATATTGTCGGAGTCAGAATCTACATTTTAACAGGATCTCTAGGTGATTTGCAGGCACCTTCCTTGCAGGAAGGTTTGAGAATTGCCCTAAATGGTCTAAGGCCTCGCTCCTTTGGCCTCACTGCTATCCTCCTGCTCACTCACTCTGGTCCACCCTCAGTGGCCTCCTTGCTGTCCTGTCAGCATGCCAGGCGAGCTCTTGCCTTAGGACTTCTGCTCTAGCGCTTCCTTTTGCCTGTCCTCCTCTTTTCCCACATGTCCGTTTGACTAAGTCTCTTACTTCTGTTTTTTGTTCAGATCTCATCTTCTCAGTGAAGTCTGATCCACCCTAATTCTACAACTTTTCCCTTTCTTCCTGCTATACTCCTGATGCTTCCTATCCTGTTTCCTTTTGCTGTTTTCCTCCATAGCACTGGCCATCTTATAAACATCCATATACTGTATTTTCTAGATTGTAAAAACTATACTTCTTCACATTTTAACATCCCTGAAAGTCAGAATGCGTTTTACCACAAATGGCATAATATAATTTGTCAATAATTTTTTCTTAGTGGTACGAAATATATTGATGCTCCCTAAATGTGATGGCATCATATATTTGATGAAATATGGCAATTTATTTATATATGATGGCTTTTGGTTTTGAGAGAAAAAAAGTATCTGAGACTTTAAAATAGGCAATCGAGGTTACTGTGGCTTTCTTCCCATGCAATTCTGGATTAAATTCCTATTGACTAGGTTATTTTACTACTTTTTTATTACCTTTCTAGAGGTAGAAGCTAACTTTTTTATTTTCACCCACTGGAGATGTAAATAAGTTTGTCCAGCACAGCAAATCATCTTAATGGTTACAGTTTATTGTCCTGTAAGTCATTAACCCAGCAACCCGAACCTGACATGTCTTTATCAAATTGGCTACATATACACCTATCTTCTCAGCTGCTATTTGGACTAGCTTAAAATCTTAGTGATTCCCTCATTAATAAAAACATTAAATAGAGTCTTTGACATGTGTTCATTTTATATTCGCCTGATAAAACTTTTTTTTTTTTTTAAATTACATTTTAATGGTTTCTTTCTCCCCTGCTAGAATGTTAAGTTTCACAAGGGAAAAAAAAATCTATTTTCTTCAATGATCTACCATAAATGCTTAGAACAATGCTTGGAACATTATAGGTGCTCAACAAATGTTTACTGATGAACGAAGGAATGGAAGTATAGAAAAATATACACTAGTCTGTTTACATTCACCATGTAAAGTAGGGAGAGGTTACTTTCTTTATATACCTTTTTATCTATCTGCATATTGGTTTGTGTTACAGTGAGCCTATATTGTTTTTGTTTGTTTGTTTAAAAGACAGAGTTCTTGCTCTGTCACCCAGGCTGAAGTACAGTGGTGCAATCATAGCTCATTATAACTTTGAACTCCTGGCCTCAAGCAATCCTCCCATCCCAGCCTCTCAAGCAGCAAGGATTACAGGCATGTGCCACCACACCCAGATACATATTTAAAATTATTTTTTGTAGAGACGGGGTTTTGCTCTGTTGCCCAGGCTGGTCTTGAACACATTGCCTCAAGCAACCCTCCTGCTTCGACTTCCCAAAGTGCCGGGATTACACTCGTGTATTTTTGTAATTTTAAAGATAATTTAATAAAGAGATGAGGAACTGAATGTAAAGTTGTATAAAGGAGGAAAAATAATCTTTCCTTTTCCGTCTCTTAAGTTCATTGTCTGGGGCCCCTATAACAAAGATTGACAAGAGAAAAACAAACAGAAGTTTATTTGTATTTCATATACACATAGGAGATACTCAAGAAATGAGTAATTCTCACAGAGGTGGCTTAGAACTCAGGCATATATAGCATCTTCAACAAAGAAGATTCAACTCTTAGAGGAATAAGACAGAAGAAAGGATGGCAAACCATGGTAAGGCAAATCAATGGGAGTTTTTAATGTAGAGTCTTCTAGTGTTGACAGCAGCTGCCTTTAGTGATCAAACTTTGTGTTTCCTAGTGGAGAGGAGAGAAGGGATACTTTTGTAAATTTATATCTTGTTTTGAGGGAAGTGGGAGTAGGATAGAGAGCTTTTTAAAAATATCTGCTTCTTCTCAATTGCCTTCAGCTGAAAATAATCCTTATGCCAAGAAGGCATATTTTGGGCATATTCTAGTCTCCTGCACTTAAATTGAAAGCTTTTGAGTCTTACATCTATAAAACAGTGCTCATAGCCTGTAATTCCTCATATGATAACCATCTTGAGGGTCTTGTAATAGTAGCTCCAAAGCATTGATAGGAAACAGGAGGGGATACGGCATGGTCACGTTTCCTGATAAGGTATAGATGGCAGTTGAGTTAACTTTACAAATTTATGCCAAGAAACAGTAACTTGTGATCTTTAGCTAGTTTCTCAGTCCTCTCCAACCCTGTGCTTTAGCTCAGGACAATATAAAAATGATTTACTCTGTTTCCTTAAAAAAAATAAAAATTCCCTGTTGCTCACTGTGCCATTCCAAGTCTTTCTGAAGGCTGCCATCTCTCCTGAGTCTCTTGCCTCCTCACTGCAAACAGACACTCACCCCAGTCTCAGTTCTACATCAAGGAAGCAGCAGCTAGATCGGGGAACTTAACTGCTTGTGGGACAAAGGGATTCGGTGCAATGTCTGTTCCACCATCAAGAAGTGTATTAAAAACGGGGAAAACAAATCCCAATGATTTTAGACCTCCTCTGAAAACTTTTGCCCTCAATTTTGATACTAGTTTCTTATTATTTTCCTCTTCCCTCACAGCAATTATTTTTTCACCAATCTTTTGAATTATTTCATTTACTTTTTTCCCCTAACTTTGCTCTCACTGTATGGAGTATAAATGGAGTTCTTTAGGAACAAATTTATTGATCCAGTGACATTATCAGCAGTAAAAGCCACTATGGTGTGTACAACCAAGTGATGAAGACACCTGTGTTCCCAAAACACAAGGAATAGCACCACTGCTACCTTCTCACCATTTTTGATATGGGAGATGGGGAGGAAGAGGACGTGCTTATTTGTCTTTTTTATCTTCTGCAAGAAATAGGAAAGCAAGAATCCGGTAGTGATGTGCTGAAATCAGGGTAGCCTTAAACCAAGTGTGTCAACAGGGCATTTTAATAATAGGAATTCAGACCAAGAAGGGTAATTAGGAATTACACGAAAGTGTGATTACACTAACAACGTTGTTTTAGAGAGAAAACCTAAAACAGAAATTGGTACCACAAAATTAACTCTCCAGACAAAGGCTGGGCCAGGTGTGCATTTGGTTAGGCCTCAGAGCAGACCTCAGTTCAGGGCACTCTTTCTGCTCCCTGTGATAGTAAAAAGACAGTGAAGTCACTTGTCTGCTGGGTAGGTGTGTGCACTTGGAGCTTTGCTGTGTCTTCATTTTGAGTACTTTTATTGCCGCCTTAAAAGTTCCTGGACCAATGAACGGCTGAACAAAATGTATTCCAAACAATGGAATATTATTTGGCCATTGGAAGGGATAAAGTTTTCATATGTGCGACAACATGGCTGGTGTGAAAACATTATTTTAAGTGAAACAATCCAGGCACAAAAAAGCCATACATTGTTTGAGTCCATTTACATGAAAAGTCCAGGTTAGGTAAATCCACACAGAGAGAAAGCAGATATATGGTTGCCGGGGGCTGGGGGTAAGGAGGAATAGGGCATGACTGCTAATGGGTAGGACGTTTCCTTTTGGAGTGATGAAAGTATTCTGGAATTAGATAATGGTGATCGCTGTGCAACCTTGAGAATATACTAACATCCACTACGTTATATTTTTAGTTTTAAAGTACATCTTAAATGTAAATTTTAGAAAGGCACTTTTATGGTATACGTATTATTTCTCAATTTAAAAAAAGACCATGCTATGTGTATTAGTGCATTCTTGCTCCACTATAAAAACATGCCTGAGACTAGGTAATTTATAAACAAAAGTTTAATTGGCTTATGGTTCTGTGGGTTGTACAGGCTTAGGCTTCTGCTTCTGGGGAGGCCTCAGGTGACTTAAAATCATGGCAGAAGGCGAGCGGGAAGCAAGCACGTCTTACATGTCAGAAGCAGGAGGAAACGAGTGAAGGGGGAGATCCTACAGACTTTTAAACAGCCAGATTTCGTGACAGCTCTATCATAAGACAGCACTAGGGGGATGGCGCTAAATCATTGCAAACCACCTCCATGATCCAGTCACCTCCCACTAGGCCCCACCTCCAACATTGAGGGTCACACTTCAACATGAGATTTGGGTGGGGACACAGAGCCAAACCATATAACTATGTGTACGAGCACATACACAGGTGCAAGTGAAGGGAGATGAATATCACATTCGTCGAGTCATTAACAGTTGAAACAAAATGGAACTCTATCGACAGCAGGTGCCTTATAACATATTCTATGTCATATTCTGTTATATTCTGTTATTTCTGTCAGGTTTGAGAAAAACTAAAAATTGGGGATACTCATAAAGACATTAGAAATGTTAAAAAATGAAAACAAGTAGCTAGACGTGGTAATTTCAATGAGAAATGATTGATAGGCTCTGATATGGTTTGGCTCTGTGTCCCCACCCAGATCTCATGTCAAATTCTAATTACCAGTGTTGGGGGAGGGACGTGGTGGGAGGTGACTGGATCATAGGGGCGGATTTCTCCTGTGTTCTCCTGGTGATAGTGAGTTCTCACAAGATCTGGTTATTTAAAAGCGTGTGTATAGCACCTACCCCTGCACTCTTTCTTTCCTGCTCCATCATGTGAAGAAGGTGCTTGCTTCCCCTTCGCCCTTCCGCCATGACTTTAAGTTTCCTGAGGATACCCCAGTCACGCTTGCTATACAGCCTGTGGAACTGTGAGTCAACTAAACCTCTTTTCTTCATCAATTACCCAGGTAGTTCTTTCTAGCAGTGTGGGAATGGACTAACACAGGCTCAGCATCCCTTTCTCAACTATTTCAGTCCATTTCTGGAGTTTGTATGCAGCCTCCAAACTTGTGTGGTTCTCCTTTTCAAAATCACCAAATTAAAACTGATTCCTTTGCAGAGAGTAGCAAGCGGTTGCCAGAAGCCGTGGGGTGGGGGAAACAGGGAGATGCTGGACAAAGGGTATAGACTTTCAGTTTAAGATGACTAAGTTCTGGGGATCTAACATACAACACACTAATTACACTTACTGATACTGCATGGTATACTTGACATTTGGAGATAGTGGATTTTAAGTGGCTTCCCCCTTCCCCACCCCACATACACGCAAATAGTAAATAATTGTGGTGATGATAATCTTTTTTTTTTTAAAGACAAGGCCTCACTCTGTCACCCAGACTGCAGTGCCGTGGTGCGATCAGGACTCGCAGCAGCGTCAACCTCCCACATTCGAGCGCTCTTCCCACCTCAGCACCCCTTGCGTTCTCCCCACCCCCAACTAGCTGGGACTGCAGGCATGCACCACCGTGCCCAGCCAATTTTTTCTTGAATTTTAGTAGAGACAAAATCTCTCTTTGCTGCCGAGGCTGGTCTCGAACTCCTGGACTCAAGTGATCCCCCCACCTTGGCCTCCCAAAGTGCTAGGATTACAGTTGTGAGCCACTGTGCCTGTCTATGATAATCATTTCATAATGTATCCATATATCAAGTCATCAGGGTGTACACCTTGAATACATACAATTTTTAATCTGTCCATTATATCTCAATAAAGCTGGAAAACAACAACAAGATTCCTTCAGCCCAGGACTGGAAATAAAGAAGCTCTTAGAATGGTGATCATTAAAAAGTCAGGAAACCATAGATGCTGGAGAGGATGTGGAGAAATAGGAACACTTTTACACTGTTGGTGAGACTGTAAACTAGTTCAACTATTGTAGAAGACAGTGTGGTGATTCCTCAAGGATCTAGAACTAGAAATACCATTTGATCCAGCCATCCCATTACTGGGTATATACCCAAAGGATTATAAATCATGCTGCTATAAAGACACATGCACATGTATGTTTATTGAGGCCCTATTCACAATAGCAAAGACTTGGAACCAACTCAAATGTCCATCAGTGATAGACTGGATTAAGAAAATGTGGCACATATTCACCATGGAATACTATGCAGCCATAGAAAAGATGAGTTCACGTCCTTTGTAGGGACATGGATGAAGCTGGAAACCATCATTCTGAGCAAACTATCTCAAGGAGAGACAAACCAACACCGCATGTTCTCACTCATAGGTGGGAATTGAACAATGAGATCACTTGGACACAGGGTAGGGAATATCACACACCAGGGCTTTTTGTGGGGTGTGGGGAGAGGGGACGGATAGCATTAGGAGAAATACCTGACGTAAATGACGAGTTAATGGGCGCGGCACACCAACATGGCACATGTATACATATGTAACAAACCTGCATGTTGTGCACATGTACCCTAGAACTTAAAGTATAATAAAAATAAATAAAAATAACAAACATTTTTTAAAGAATAAAAAGTATTTTTGCTTCTGGTAAAAACAAAAACAAAAACAAAAAAAACCTCTGAAAGTTAAGCTAACCAAAAGGTAATGTTTCCTTGACTCACCCTGCTGGAGTTTAAGCCTTAGTGGGTAGCTCCATGTCCCACCTGGTGCAAGCTGTAATAGATATAATCTAAGGGGTTCAGTTTCATATTCATGTACTAGTGCAGTGCTGATTACACAGCAGACTTGAAACAGCGGTAAATTGTAGAGAAGAAGGAAAAAGAGCTGAACCTGTGAGAACTCACTTATCATTTCTGTCTCATTCTATTGGTAGAAGTGAGATACAAGGGAAGCCCAGTTTCAAAAAGTGAGGAAATAGAGTCCATCTTTTGATGGGAGGAGCTGGAGAATACCATGGTCACCCTTTTAAGTTACATATCTCCTTCTGCCACAATTATTTACATCCCATCCACATGCAAAATATGCTTACCTCGTCTGCCAAAAACCTCCTATTCTTACAGCATTAGGCTCTGGTTTAAAGTGCAGGATCTCATTATCAAAAATCACATCCACGCATGGATGAAGCTCTTTGGGATGGTCTTCAGGTTCTCCTGTAGTCTGGCTCTTCTTTTTTTTTTTTTTTTTTTTCTTTTTTTTTTTTTTTGAGACGGAGTCTCACTCTGTCGCCTGGGCTAGAGTACAGTGGCCGGATCTCAGCTCACTGCAAGCTCCGCCTCCCGGGTTTACGTCATTCTCCTGCCTCAGCCTCCCGAGTAGCTGGGACTACAGGCGCCCGCCACCTCGCCCGGCTAGTTTTTTTTTTGTATTTTTTTAGTAGAGACGGGGTTTCACTGTGTTAGCCAGGATGGTCTCGATCTCCTGGCCTCGTGATCCGCCCGTCTCGGCCTCCCAAAGTGCTGGGATTACAGGCTTGAGCCACCGCGCCTGGCCAGTCTGGCTCTTCTTGATCTAGAACCTGTGGACTGAAAGGAGGTACCTGCCCTCTCAAACTCTCCACCCTCACCCAACATACAACAGTGAGATGGACACAATAAGCACAAAGGATACTCGCGTGGAAAAAGAGATGCGTAGTCATCCTGGGTTCACAGCAAATCTGAAATGGTGCCAGGAACATGTGCCAGTTCCCTTTACTCTAGGGCCAGGGAATGTTCCTTAGAGCTCATTTTTACTTCCTTTGAATAGTTTCATATTCTACAATGGTGCTATAATTGTACAAGAGCTAATCCTATAATAAATTCCATATGCTATATCACTCATAGTGGTTCTGTTTTTCTGATCAAACTCTGACTGATACAAGCTCAATTAAAAAGAGGTGCCCCCATTAGTCTCAGAATTTTCTTTAGGGGCATTACTCACTGGATTCTGGATCTTAGATCTGTAGATGATCCCTATTGGGTCAGGAAAGCTTCAGGAGCCATCAGTGGGATTTTGATATAAGGGATTCATTAATCCTTTACATCAATCCAATACAGTGGAGCTACCCACTGTATCCCTGTATCAGGGGATACAAACAAATTTATACCCTTAGGAAAACAACCACTTTCTATTTAGTTGGAGCTACCTGAGTTGGAAGGCCTTATGGGTCTGGTGCCTACATCATAGCAACAAAGCTTCTAACTATATTTTGGAACAGATTAAACCACAAACAGTCTAGAGTGATGGCCCAGATCTTGAGCAAATTAAAATAACAATGTTACTTTAAAGAAGGGGCCAAAATATTACACTCACAAGAAGGCAGCATGGCAGACGCTGGGCCTCCACTATTCTGAAGGATGGCCGTGTCAACTGAGATCAAAAGGGAGCCTGTGAGAAGAGGAAACTACCTGGTAGGATTGACAGTGGAAACACAGACTATGAGTGCGTCATGGACAGCAACGCCACCATAACCTGAAATAAAGTTAAATGCTAGGCCCTCTTTCCCACCCACACGCCTTCAGAGAAGAAGGACCAAGCCAATCGGCACAATATATTTAGCTCCAGGTAGTTTCAATGCAGACAGTACAAGAAGCCAGGTGCTGGTCATGTGGATGGAAACAAAATGCCTAGATAATTAGTGGAAAACCAGCTTGGGAAAAGTAACTACAGAAAACCCTGCTGATATATGTAGATGCCAACTTGATGAGGGAGAGGTTTATATATATAATAATGAAATAGATGCTCTAACTTGAACCACAAGCCTGTAAAAAGGAACACTGGGACAATAGGGGTTATTTCCATCATGGAATCTGATAGATTAGGGAATTAAATGAAGAATATATACAACCCCGTGGAGAGAATCTGAGGCAGTTCCGTACTGCATCAAGTAATGATACACAACCAGATGCAGAAGAGGAAAATCACTTTTCAGAAAGGCTTGTGAGGTCACTAATTGCATTCAGTGTTTCTTCTTCTTCCTCTAGCTGATGGGATTCAATGGATATGTTCCCAACCCAAAGAAGCAGCATTGCTAGGAATTGTCTCTCCAATGAGCTTGTCCGATAGGGGAGGACAACTATTTAGGCTAGAGTAAATACCTTCTATTAGTGTCAAACACTTATTTTGCAGGACTAGAGGCCTGATTACTCAAAGAGAGAGACTTACATTAAAGAAATGGAAGTAGTACAGCTGGGTGTTGGCGGGCACCTGTCCCAGCTACTTTGGCAGGTTGAGGCAGGAGAATCGCTTGAACCCAGGAGGTGGAGGTTGCAGTGAGCCAAGATCGCACCACTGCACTCCAGCCTGGGCAACAGAGGGAGACTTCATCTCAAAATAATAATAATAAATAAATAAACAATAAAAAAATAAAAAAAGGAAGTAGTGGTGAAGGCAGAAACAGAAATAGGTAATAGGTAACTAAGAGACCAGATGACTCACATCTGGTGAAGATGAACAAGCTAAGAAAAAAAGGCTTAAGATATAATGGACTAAAGTTATATTTACCCTTTGGTGACAATTTTGGCTACAGTGTTACACTATACTTTTAATCGTATTAGGGATGATGACAATATTTATGACTAGTTGTGCAACTCAACAGCCATTAGTGATGATCACTAGGGCAGCTGGTTTTGTATGTACTATATTATGTGCTTGTAGGTACTCAGGATGGTAGCTTTTGCTGTAGCTGCTTTTAGTTCAACCAATGTATTTGCTGTGGAAGCAGAACCCCTGTGTCTTGTTGCCTGAACTACAAACAGTAATTGTAGTTACATTACAACATCAGCATCTGCCACATCTGCTGGAACAAATAATACAGATGTAGTATCTACCGGCACAAGAATTTCATGCTCACGACATCCTTGCTCTCCCACAAGCTGGACAGGAACCTGTAACTAAGGTGAATAAACAAGCACACAGCCATTTAAAGAAGCTTCATGTGGGAATTCCTGTCTATTTACAGACTTCAGATAATGAGGATATACCTACCGGTTAATTTCCTATAAACTAGCAATTCTCAACCCTGGTTGCACATTAAAATCACCTGGCAGAATATTTTTTTAATAATTAAAAAAAAATGTGTGTGTGTCCAGGGCTGACTTTCAATACATTTCAGCCAGAGTTGCTCTGCTACCTAGGAAACCCCAAACCCCGATCCAGAAGCAGGTCGTCTCTGAGGGGTATAGTGCCAGGTTCCCCACGAACGTGCCTTGTGTGAAGGGTGTGGGGGTGGCTGCCTTTCCGGCTGCACCCCATTTCCCAGGACTAGGGGCTCTCTGCACCGGACCCGGTCCAGGCGCATGAGGGGGCAGCCCGTCGGGGACCTGGCAGAAATTTTAAACCACGTGATGTGTGTGTTCCATCCCCAAAGGTGATGATTTAATTGGTTTGAGTTGGAGATATATATATTTTTAAAGCTCCCCAGATGATTCCACAAAATGCGTACTAGTGCAGGGCCCACACTGTGAACTAGTGCAGTGGTTCCCAAAGTGTGGTCCTTGGACCAGAGCCAGCAGCAGCCCCTGGGAACTTGTTAGAAATGCAAGTAGCTCACGCCTGTAATCCCAGCACTTTGGGAGGCCGAGGTGGGCGGATCATCTGAGGTCAGGAGTTCGAGACCAGCCTGGCCAATGTGGTGAAACCCCATCTTTACTAAAAAAATACAAAAATTAGCTGGGCGTAGTGGCACGTGCCTGTAATCCCAGCTACTCAGGAGACTGAGGCAGAAGAATCGCTTGAACCCGGGAGGCGGAGGTTGCAGTGAGCTGAGATCATACCACTGCACTCCAGCTTGGGCAACAAGAGCGAAACTCCGTCTCAAAAAAAAAAAAAAAAGAAAAAGAAAAAGAAAAAAGCAAATTTTTGAGCCCCATCTCAGACGTGCTGAACCGCAAACGATTCAAGTCTGGCCCAGGAAGCCCACCCGTTGATTCTCATGTAAGGTAATGTTTGAGAACCGCTCGACTGGTGAAACAAGTTGTTGGGGTTTGAGCAAGCATCACTTTACTTCTACTAATGCATGAGAAAGACAATTATCCCCAAAACGAGCTGGGACAGAACTCTGTGGTCTTATGTGATTATTTGCTCTTCTTGAGAATAAATTAGTTTTCCTGAGAATAATGTTTGCTAAACTTCCATGAGAATGCAGTTTTCTTCTGGAGAGCTAAAATTAGTCACACAGATGGTTGTCCTGATAATACTTAAGTAGAAATTCTTCTCTTCCGCCCCGCCCCACCCCCACCCCCCTCACCTCAAGAAATGATTGGTGGTAGGGGCTTCTGGCTGTGACACTAGGAAGCTGGGGAATATTTGCCCATGTAGTTCCCATTTTCAATGCGCTTCATTTTTTGGTGTAGATCCATAGTTTATCTGGTATCATTTTTTTCTGCCTGAAAGACTTTCTTTAACATTTATATTGTGTGGGTCTGCTGGTGAAGAATTCTTTCTCCTTTTGTATCTCTGAAAATATCATTTTTTTCACTTTCATTTTTGGAAGATATTTTCACTGGGTGTTTTAGGGTTTTCTACAGAAACAGAACTAGGAGGATATACAGGCGCTGCTCATCAAAAGTTGAGGAACATCCTGAATGCATATTGTTTTCCCACCATCACAAAGTCAAAAAATCATAAAGGGATCCATCGTAAGTCAGGGACCATCTATATAGACAGGTATAGCTAGATAGGAGCAGGTTTATTATGAGAATTGGCTTCAAGATTATGGAGACTGAGAAGTGCCAAAATATGCCATCTGTAAGCTGGAGAACCAGGAAAGCTGGTGGTGTCATTTATTCTGAGTCCAAAAGCCTAAGAACCGGGGAGTCAATGGTGTAACTCAGTATGAGGAGAGCTGCTGGTATGAATCCCATAGTCCAATGGCCTGAGAACCAGGAGCTCTGATGTCTGAAGGTAGAAGACAGACACCCTACTTCAAAAAGAAAGCTTTCTCCACCTTTTTGCTCTATTCAGGCCCTCAATATATTAAATAATACCCACCCACCCTGGTAAGGGCACATTTTTTTTTTTTTTTTAAGAGATGGAGTCTCGCTCTGTTGCCAGGCTGGAGTGCAGTGGCACGATCTTGGCTCACTGCAACCTCTGCCTCCTGGGTTCACGCAATTCTCCTGCCTCAGCCTCCTGAATAGCTGGGACTAGACACATGCGTCACCATTCCCAGCTAATTTTTGTATTTTTTGTAGAGATGGGGTTTCAGCATGTTGGCCAGGATAGTCTTAATCTCTTGACTTTGTGATCCTCCCACCTCGGCCTCCCAAAGCGCTGGGATTACAGGTGTGAGCCACCACGCCTGGCCTTTTTTTCTTTTTTTTTTGGAAACAGTTGTCTCTGTTACACAGGCTGGAGTGCAATGGTGCAATCATAGCTCATTGCAGCCCTACACTCCTGGGCTCAAGTGATCCTCCCGCCTCGCTTCTTGAGTAGCTAGGGCTACATGGGCACACCACCATGCCCAGGTAATTTTTTATGTTTTGTAGAGATGGGGGTCTTGCTATGTTAACCAGGCTGGTCTCGAACTCTGGGCATTAAGTGATCCTCCTGCCTCAGCCTCCCAAAACACTGGGATTACAGGCAGGAGCCACCACACCTGGCTGGCAGATCTTTACGCAGTCTACTGATTCAAATGCTAATCTCTTCCAGAAACACCCTCACAGACACACCCATAAATAATCTGAGCATCCCTTACTGTAGCCATATAAAACTTTGTGACATTAAATTAACCATCACACTGGGTATAGAATTCTAGATTGACAGGTGTTTTTTTTTTCAGTACTTTAAAGATATTGTTGTGCTATCTTCTCGATAGCAAAATAAGAAATTTGCTAACATCCTTGTCATTTTCTTCTGTATATAATGTGTCTTTATAAAATTTCAACCTCTGGTTGCTTTTAAAATGTTCTTTTTATCACTTATTTTGAGTATTTGGGCCAGCAGGAATTGTAAGACACCAGTAGAACACAGTGTACATTTTTTTGTTTTTTGTTTTTTGAGATGGAATTTCACTCTTGTCACCCAGGATGGAGTGCAGTGGCATGATCTTACCTCATTGCAACTTCTGCCTCAGCCTCCCAAGTAGCTGGGATTACAGGCGCCCAGCACCACGCCTGGCTAATTTTTTTTTTTGGTATTTTTAGTAGAGATGGGATTTCACCACGTTGACCAGGCTAGTCTTGAACTCCTGACCTCAGGTGATCCACCCGCTTTGGCCTCCCAAAGTGCTGGGACTACAGGCATGAGCCACTGCACCCTGCCAACACAGTGTAAATTTGCATGAATGCACAAGTAAACTCATTTCTACACTCAGCGTGTGCACAGCGTTAGAGTTTGAATTGTATCCCTTCCCAAAAATATATGTTGAAGTCTTAACCCCCTAGTACCTCAGCACCTCAGTAAGTGACTTTATTTGGAAATAGGATATTTACAGAGGTAATCAAGTTAAAATGAGGCTAGTAGGGTAGGCCATAATCCAATGACTGCATCTTTTTAAGAAAGGGAAATTCGGACACAGAGACAGATCTGCAGAGGGAAGAAGATGTGGAGACACACAGGGAAAAGACAGCTATATTATGGAGCGCTGCATGTATAAGACAAGGAAGGCCTGAGATTGCCAGCAAACACCAGAAGCCAAGAAGAAGCAAGGAAGGTCTGTCCCTTACAGGTCTCAGAGGGAGCACAGCCCTGCTCATACCTTGATTTCACACTTCTAGGCTCCAGAAATGTGAGACAATACATTACCATGCCTGACTCGTATGTTTTATACCATCTGGTTTTGGTGCTTGGCAACCCTAGGAAACAAACACATGTGTATTTCATCCCTGTGTTTGATTTGGAGCATTGCACAGGTCCCACTCACTCAATCTCCCTCCCAAGTTATAAGAATTAATCAGGACCAGCAATTCACACTAGGGGTACAGCATACCAGGTCTGGAGCCCTGTTGACTTTCCGTTATTCCACTTCATCAAGTGCCCTGTTGTTTGAGCAAATTGCGAGGTTTGCTAGACTGACCACTGGAAGATGGTGGCTGCTGCTTCAGTGAGTTTTTAATGCAAAGTGATGACTGATCTCTGAAACCAGGGAACCACCACGTTGGGTCCAGGCCAAATTGCCAACCTTCCCAGTTGGGAACTAAATAAATGGTTGTTATTTTAAGTCACTATGTTTTGGAATGGCTTATTACATAGCGAAAGATAATAAAGTCCTCTAATAATGCTTGCCTTAATATTTGTATATTTCTCATATGAATGCATGTACTTTATCTCTTTTTGTACTTGAATGAGTTTGGCTGAATATACAACTGTAAGTTGGCAGTTATTTTCTATCAGTTCACTGAAGACAGTTTTCTACTATATGCTAACACAGTTGCTGAGATCTGATGTAAGACTAATTAGAGTATCTTTGTAAGTATTCTTTCTCTGTGAATACTTTTTTCTCATCGATGCAGAACGGTTTCACACTGATGCATCCAAGGGGTGTGTGTGTCCTGTCTTGGAAATGTTTCCTTCCTCATTCTAAAGATATGTATGTCTTTTGTTAAGTCGGGAAATTCTCTATTTTCTCTTTAAGTATTGCCTCACCCTTTCTATTTTCTTCTTCCAGAACTCTATATTTATCTCTCCCCCATCCCCTTTCTGTCTTCTGAGAGCAAGGTTTAATGATGCCTCAGAATTATGATTATAATCATTTTTAAAGTATTACCAATTCCAACACACTGTGTAGGAATTACTCAGACTTTTTACCCGTTTAGCTTCTGAAAAACCATAGTAACTAACCATTCCTGGACTCAGTTGAGGAAGTAAAATGCATTTCCTTTTCAATAATTACCACAGAAAAGCACACTTAGCTTGCATTTCAAGTTGTCTTCGGTAAAGTCTCTTTTGCTTGCAACAGTTGTATTCTCCTGATTGCTCTTCCCCGACTTCCGTTCTCTGTAACAGAGATAGGTGTGTTGTGAAGGGCTACCTCCAAAGTCTTGCTTTTCCGTTTCTTTGCCTTGGGAGCACCTGAGAAGCCTTGAAGGTGAGGGCAATCGGAGGCGTCATGGGCGGTGTAGTAGAGCCCCGCACCGCAGCTGGGCTGAGATTGGGCCACTCTTGGTTTCTTTTGCTTCCACCTGGGAGACTTGCCCCGGCCTTTTCCTTTTTACCCTTTACCTGGCAAAGTAAATTCTCAGCTGAGCAGGTGAGTGTGGTTTCCAATTCTGAGATGCAGAAGGAGACCGAGTCCCCGCATCCCCCAGGGGCCATGCCCACAGGTCTGTTCCTTCAGCTTTCTCCCCCGCGCTGGTCCGGGACCCCCGCGGCTCCCATGCTTCTCTCCCCGTGCCCATGAGGCTCAGATGTGCAGGGGAAGGGGCCCAGCGCCGGCGACCTCACCCCCGGGCTCTCCATGTCTTTTAATTCCTTACATTTCTGATTATCTCTGTGCTGCACTCTGGCGAACTTTTAAAAATCTAGCTTTATTTCCTCTTCATCTGTATCCCATCTGTTTAACTCTTCCATTGAAATTATTTATCTGTTTCATATCTAGAATTTTTAATTTTGTTTATGTCTGACCTTACCCATTTGTCCTTTAATTCTTATGTTTTCATCCCCTCTGTCTTTAAATATTTTAAACATATTTGTTTTATATTCTCTCCATGAAAATTCCAGTGTCTGATGAAGGAGGGTGCCTCATTTTGCTCTGTTGTTTCTGCTCTCACGGGGGCTTGTTTCCTCGTGGGTTTTGTAATTTTTTTTTTCTAGAAGGTCATGTCCAGCTGATCTTAATTTGTGAGAATCCTGTGAAAACTGAAGGTTCATTTCTCTAGGGAGGATTTGTGTTAGTTTCTGCCAGGTGCTCCTGAGGTTACACCACCATACAAATATGGTAAATCTGAACCTCCGAAGATGTTCAAAGATGTGCTTGAATTCTCAGATGATACTTCTCCTTTCTCACCCAAAGCCCAGCCTGTATGGGCAATAATTTTTTTTTTTTTTAATGACATATTTTCTTAGAGGTCCCTGCTTTGTGCTTCCAACTGCTCACTTTACATGAATCCAAGGCCCCTATCTCCTGTCTCTTGCATAGATTTCTACACCCAAGGCTTTATGTACTTGACATTGGTAATGCCTTCAGGGTAGGTATAGTGTGCTTGTGTGTGTGTGTGTGTGTGGGCGGGGGGATTGTGAGGGGGCGCCTCAGAGCTCAGTTAGGGCTCTGGCTTCCTCCTTCCTCTTCAGTGATCCCCAATCAATTTCCTTACTTTCTTCTCCAAGCCTCTAAAGCATTATCCCTCAATCCAATTCTTGAGTTTCAAGACCATGTCATCATCCTCGAATTATTTTGCCTTATGTATTTTTTCAGGAGTACATTTGCATGTTGTTTTGTAATAATTACCTATATTTGCAAATATTTAACTGCTTTTAGTGCTCACACCTGTCCTTTTGTGACCTGCTAATTCTAGAGCTAGTTTTGCATTACGTAAAAAAGTCATAGCACCAATTTATTTTTTTCCTCCCCCTCCCCCTCCTCATTCTGGGTCTCTGTCGCCGATGCTGGGTGCAGTGGTATGATCATAGCTCACTGCAGCCTACAACTCCTGAGCTCAAGTGATCCTCCCACCTCAGCCTCCTGGGAAGTTGGAACGGCAGGTGTGAGTCACCACACCCAGTTAATGTTTTTAACTTTTTGTAGAGATAGGGTTTAGCTTTGTTGCTCAGGCTGGTCTGGAACTCCTGGCTTGAAGCAATCTTCCTGCCTTGGCCTCCCTAAGTGCTGGAATTACAATTGTTAGCCACCTCACCCAGCCACCGTTTTCTTATGAAAATTAAATGGAAGGTATATTTTCTGAGATCTTTAAGACTCTCCATCTCCCTCACAAAATAAAATTTTTTGAAAAAATAAAGAAAAGTGGTCAGGTGTAGTATTTCTGAGTTCCAAATCTATCTCCTCAATAAAAGGAAACAGCTCTACGGATCACACTTCACTGTTTTCTGCCACTTAATGTCAAAGTTCTCAGGGTGGTCTGTTTCTCTGAAGATATTTTGTCTTTCTTTCCAAGATTCTTATGGAGGTTTTAACTCATTCTTCATAAGACCTTTCCCAGCGTATGTCAAGATAGGTGCCAGTCTCCATTTTCAAAACAGGATGACCATATTGTAGGAAAAAGGCATCCTTTTTTTTTTTTTTTTTTTAATGCAGGAAGGTTTTCTTGTCTTCTTCTTGTACTTTTTTAAAAGGAGTTTTAAAAATTTTAACTGGAAAACTTACTAGACAAATGTTGGTGCTCTGATTTTTGCTTCCTATATTCTTATTTATCATTTAGTACACGTTCTTTTCCTCTGCCTTGTCAGAGAGCTTCTTAAAGTTTTATTCCACATCACTGATTTTCCCCCAGTATTCCCTTCTTTAATGCCTGCTTCAGACCAGTCTTTATCCCAAATAGGAGGGCAGTGCTGCTGTACTCCAAGAACACATCACAAAGCCTAGTGCATTATCATTTCAATTTTGTAGCTTTTAAATTACCCACCTAGATCGTGGTGATAATTAATTTTAGGATTAAGAAAAGTTAAGAAATACTTAGACAGCTGGAAAATCATTATTTCTGGTTGTTTGTGAGGGTGTTTCTGGAGGAGATTGGCATGTGAGTTGGTGGACTGCATAAGGAAGACCCATCCTTGATGTGGCTGAGCACCATCCAATTGGCTTAAGGTCCAGATAGAAGAAAAAGACAGAGGAAGGGCAAATTTGTTCTCACTCTCCTGGAGCTGGGACACCCTTCTTTTGCCCTTGGACATCAGAACTCCAGGTTCTCTGACCTTCAGACTCTAGGACTTGCACCAGCAGTCCCAGGTCCTCAGACTTCCAGCCTTGGACTAATAAGTTACACCATTGGCTTCCTTGGTTCTGAGGCTTTCCGACCTGGACAGCCACACTACTGGCATCCCTGGTTCTCTTGCTTATAGACGACCTGTCATGGGACTTCTAAGCTCTACAATCATGTAAGCCAATTGCCCTAATAAATCCTCTCTCTCTCTCCTAATTTCTCTCTCTCCCTCCCTTGCTTCCTCTTTCCCTCCCTCCTGTTGGTTCTGTCTCTCGGGAGAAACCTAACTACTACACATGTCTATGTGGGATTTTAGATATTTTAGGAGAAAACAGTATTTTCAAATTTTCCACTAAACTAGCAACAAAGACATAGAAGAACACAGTAATTCACCTCACTAAAAACCTCAATGTATCCTCAATGATAGAATTTGGGAAGACTTGCCGATAACTAGGTCAGTTGACTAGGTTAAAAAAGAAAAACAGGCTGGGCGCGGTGGCTCACACCTGTTATCTCAGCACTTTGAGAGGCCGAGGTGGGTGGATCACTTGAGGTCAGGTGTTTGAGACCAGCTTGGCCAACATGGTGAAACCCCATCTTTACTAAAAATACAAAAATGAGTCAGGCATTGTGGCAGGTGCCTGTAATCCCAGCTACTCGGGAGGCTGAGGCATGAGAACCGCTTGGACCCAGGAGGTGAGGTGGAGGTTGCAGTGAGCCGAGATAGTGCCACTGCACTCTAGCCATGGCAACAGAGAGAGACTCTGTCCCAAAAGAAAGGGGGCTGGAGAAAAAAAAAAAAAGGAAAACAAACCTCCAGCTACCACTTGGGGAAAAAGTAGGCAGACAGTTTCTATTTCTCTCTTGTTGTTTTGTGACTTAAAATATACAGGATCTGTAAAATCCTGAAGATCAGGTAGCTAATAACAATTAAGCTTGGAAGAAGAAACGGATTCTGAAAGTAGGTCTTCAGTTGGTTTGAAGAAAAAACACTCTTTTCTGTGGGACCTTCTGAGAGTTTGGCCTCATCTTAGAATTCTAAAGATTCCTGAGTATTTCTGGTGGCACAGGGCAAGTTAGCCCTGCCATGCAGGCCAGGTGAGAGCCTTGTGACTGTTGGCTCTTGTAATAATAGCAAGTTATTTTGCATGATATCTCTCTTCCCTTATTACTTATATCTCTGTAAAGTCATGATGAAACATATAGCTTTAGTTTCTGTTGTGCTGTGCAGATTTAAGCAACAGGTGTGTCACACACATGGAAGGGAATAAGAAAGGGGAGAGCAGTGTCATCTTCCCAGGTCCTAAGTGGAGGGAGCAGTGGTTCTCCCATGTGGAGGGCAGCTGTGATCTCATGAGGATGATGAACACAGAGAAAGCCGTGTAGGGGGAAGAGGAGGAACCATAATATGAGAAACCTATTCCTGGGCCTATGTGAGTAAGCACCTTAATGAACTCTCAGAAAGAGCAAAGAACTCTGGAGAAGAAATAATTTTCAGCTATAAATCAGGGCTCGAAGCCATGACAATTTAGTTATTAAAATAAATCTGACCTAAATTTGTAGTCAAAATGTGGTGAGGACAGGATATTCGTCTTACAACATAAAATTTATTTCTAAAAGTGCCCAAGGCCAAAACCTTTTGTTCTCTGAAGTATGTAAAAATATTAGGCTGGGCATGGTGGCTCATGCCTGTAATCCCAGCACTTTGGAGGCTGAGGCAGGTGGATTACTTGAGCTTAGGAGTTCGAGATGAGCCTGGGCAACATAGTGAGACCTCGTCTCTACAAAAAGTAAACAAAAAATTAGCCCAGTGCAGTGGCACATGCTTGTACTCTCAGCTACTTGGGAGGCTACGGTGGGAGGATCACTTGAGCCTGGGAGGCTGAGGCGGCAGTGAATGGTGACTGTGCCACTGCACTCCAGCCTGGGTGACAGAGCAAGACCCTGTTTTAAAACAAATCTTTTTTTAGATAGTCTTCCTTATTAATCTCTTTAGAAAAACACTCCTTCATAAAAATGCAATGGTAAACCAGTTCATACCTGAGTGGAAACAATTTCTAAATTTGTTAAGTCCTAAACTAATGAAAAAAAATTAGGGAGAGTGAGTATGTGCATGTAAAATTCAGTGAGCATAGCCCTGGGAATGTTATCAATTTTGGGGGGTGTTCTTCCTAAAGCAGTTTATAACAACATGAGGGAAGTTAAAGCTATAGGATGTTTGCATCATTTTCCTATTAATGTCACTTATGTGTATTTATACTTTGTACGCATGAAAATAATAAAACAAGGTATTTAGTATTGAGATTGCTGAATAGGAAGCAAAGAGACAGGCTATGTCATTGACTAAGTCACTTAATCTCTCCTGGCCACAGTTTTTTTGACTGCAAAAAGAGTTGGACAGGGTTGCTTCTAAGGCCTTTTCCAGCTTTAATATTTTATGGTTAAAATAGAAACTAAGACAAATAAATGTATGTTTTCAGAAAGATCAAAGGCATAAACATAAACATAAACATCCCCTAAGGTGCATCATATACTTCCTTACACATAGCAGGTAGTCAGGAAAATATCTGTTGATTACATTTAAATTCTTTATGTGATTGGTTTCTTAAATAAGTAGGCAGACTGAGTTATTTCAAAGGCCTTTTCCAAATGTTATCCTCTGCTTAAAATGTAATTTAAGCCAAATAAATAGTGTACTTAGATCAACGAGATTTTAAATTCAAGAATAGAAGTCTTATCTTTGATCTATGTATTCCCTTTGAAGCTTCATATTTCCTTCCATAGCAGGTGATCATGGAACTATCTCTGATTATAGTTATTATTATAGTTATTTGTTTGCTTAGTTTTTCAAGTAGAATTGAACATTTTTCTCAATATGAAAACACTGAACTACTTTTAAAACTCATTATTGTATAATGTCCATCCATTTCTTGCTATCTAAAGCTATGTTATAAAAACAAGTGAATAATTGGGAACTGGGTACCAAAGTGAGTGAAATATTCTGTTCCTTAGTTTTCCATAATGAGACTTTTAATTAGCTTTCCCATGGTTTAGACACTAAATTTATGAAGAATAAAAGTTAAAAGCCAAATGCTAATCTTGTATCACTGCTTGTCTTGTATACTAGTTGTCCTAGGATTTCTATATTACAACCAGGAAGACGTGAATTAAAACCTCTGAAGAGACTATAACCATAAATAACTTATGGCATATGTTCCATTATTAATTGAAAACTCATAGTTAATAAACTTTGGGAAGGAAACTTTCAGGCACATGGCATGGAATATGAAGGTGATGTTCTTTTTATAAATTATAAAGGTAGCATATATTATATGAATTACTCAAGACTTTACAAGCAGAAAAAAAGGACAAAAAATAAAACTCATGTGCACCCTATGTTAACATGTAATTCGTAATGAAACGTGTGAAATATAAACACATGACTTTCACTTATTCATTTTCACTTTATGCTTTTTAATTGAAATTAAATTAGTCACTTAACGTACATAATGCAGTGTTTCTTTTCCAGTCTAGTAGCTTTTCAGCATTCAGTTTTGAGGCTCATGGGAAATGTTACTCAGTATCAAGATGTGGTTTGATGAGTGAACAATGTCAGTATCGACTGTACTTAACAGGAGACAGAAGGGGCTGGGGTTAATTTGCAGCTAACAACATATAAAAATAAAAACAAACACAGACCCACAATAACATCAACATGCATTATTAGGCAAAGATCCAAAATTAACCCAACCCACACAGATTTCTTCTAAGCTGAGGTAACGCATGGAAACAGATACTTTATCAAGATCCATAGCCATAGTAGTAAGGTTCATCAGGGCGGAATCCATATGCTGTGGCAGGGCGTCCAAGAATGCCAACTGGTTGGCCAAAGGCATCCATTCCAAGGCTAAAAAAGAGAAAAAGGAATGATAAGCTATGTTTTTCATCACACACCCACAATGCAGATTAAGAGGCCTAGATTTTTATACCACCAACATTCTCCTCCTAGCAGGGATAGTGATTTATGTGGATATCACTAACTTTTTTTTCTTAAGGTTAATAGAGCCATTAAAAGTGTATATAATAAAATACTTCTAACAATGTGTGTTAAAAGTATGAGAAACCTCTGTCAGTAGGTACTATTCTAAACAAAGTGGAAGAATCAAGTTAGAAAAGTTTTATTTAATGAATTACTTATATATGGCTCTTAAGCAAAAATATGAAAAGATTTTACATGCTAGCAATGATCAGTAATATATTGCTAGGGAATGATAAAAATAAAACTGTAGTAAAGTGAGTTTTGCTGTTTATAATGTCTTTTCATATGACGATATGGGACTAATTCCACTTTTAGTAAAAACATGTGTTTGAGTTATATCAGTGAACTCTCATGCAGGGCCAAATCATACCATAAGCCTATGATTAAAAGAACAAGATAAGGAATTTGACAAAATGTGAAAATTAGTCAGACTTGATCTGCAAATCCTTCCTCTGATTCCTCAATGCAAACAATTACAAAAAGTATCTATTTCTTTTGAGTGACAGCAAGGCAATTACAAATTCTGGTTCAACTTATTCTATGGAAATAACAGAAACCCAAAGATAACCTTCAGAGCTGTAAAGATAGCTTCAAGTATGTTAAACTTCATGATTATTAAAAAAATTACTTGTTGATCTATTAATACATTATTTAGAGGAAAATCTGTTCTCCAAAGTCCTTTTTAAAGGTCAGGGAATTATCCGACACTTAGGAAAATGACAAAGTATTAATGTTACCAGGCAGAATATGGTGGCCTTAACATGCTCATGCATAGCTCATGCAGTGAGTGCTAGTGAGCTTGACTTCCAATCAATAGAAACCATTTGTAATGCAGAAATGTAAGTTTTGGAAAAATAAAACACATTTAAATGATTTAAGTTTGCACTACATGAGGAGATGGAAAGATAATTTTCCCTCAATAGCAAAAGCTGAATCTGATGAAAAAATATATTCACATAGGCACTAACTCTCTGTCACACTCAGAGTGAGATTAAGTTGACACACTTTAGAAGTAACTATTAAAATGTTAAGGTTTTAAATAAATGTGTGTATGTGCATGTGTGCATGTGCATGCATGCTGGTGTGTATTAAGATGGAACTAAAGAGTAAATGTAAAGAGCCAAAATACATATAACACATACTGGTCCAGTGACTCTACCCTTTAGGAGAATGGAAGTTCTGAAATACAAGTTTCAGGTTAGCATTTGTACTGAGCAGTCCTGGACACAATTTATTGTTTTGGGCTCCTCCTACATCAAAACTTTGTCTATAGTTTCCCAAAGTTGGTTGAAATTTTTAAGTCTACATTTTATTTTGAAATGGTAAAAATATAAGCACCTTTTCTTACTTTGGTCTCATGGGAAGAGAGACTAAATTTTGTGATGAGGGAATCAAGAGGTAGCTTAACAGATGTTTCAGAAATTAATGGAGTCAGTGAACTAAGAGGCACTGGTATCAGCTTAAAATTAGAGTAAAAGTTATTGAAAACTTTTCTCTGCAAGCACTAAGGCTAACAAGTAATTATCTATCTAAAGAACTCTCCATTATACAACTGTTGATTACATAGCTTGGATTTCAACTTGTTCCTTCTTCATCTTTCTGCTTATTACCTGTCTTTAACCAGTCCTTATCGTTTTTAGCAGCTCCTCTGAGGCCAAATAGCAGTAAGCTTAGGTTAAACACAAGTTAATCTTATGTTCGTTTCTCAATCTGGGGGCTATGGCAAGATCTATTTCAGTAATTTGAAAACAAGAGGCATATATGGGACAGTGAGGAAATATGAAAAGGCACCTTCAAAACAGAGTATCTCACAGATGACTTGTTAGCAATATCACTATAATTTTATCTAAAAGAAGATGGTCCTCAGAAGGGAGTTTGCCAGTCGTTGGCACAAAACAAGGAGCTTCTCGGCTACAATGCTGGTTGTAGCCACCTAAGCAATTGTGTGGTGATCTGGTAAGCTATAACACCATAAGGAATATCTGGCCTTTTTTGCAGTTTGGTCCTCAGTCAGGAAGGGAATTTAACATTCTCAGAGTCTGAGGCCATTCTACATTCAAGTTGCAAAATTCTCCCCCTTTTTTTTATTTCTATGACTAATAGGCAAACTATTGATCATTGTTTTCCCATGTAATTTGCCAATAGGGTAAATAATAAACTTAGATATTACCTAATCTACCTGATGGTTATAACTTCCACTGTACATTAACAAATGGATTTTTTTTTCTTTTTAAAATATGTCATGCACATTGTTGATAAGAATCAGAAGTCCCAAGTCAGTGAAAGAATGACCCTTGAGCACTGATGAGTCTGAGTTTCTGAACCTATAAATCTCTGGTCTTGAACAGCATGGTCTTTAGGTTACTATGGTAAAGATCTATTTATGCAGTCAACAGTTCACCCAGAGACACCTGTGGGTATTACAGTGTAGAGGACATCATTTACTTTTCTGAATTTCTATATACAAATATCATTTGGGGAAAAAGGAATAAAATTTGAAACCAAACTGTAAAATGATCTTTTCTGGAATTCTTCATTATGTATCACAGATGAACTTGCTGTTTAAAGAAAAAAATATTTAAAACATTTATGATCAGTTTAGAGAATACGTTGACATAGGTCCTAGGTCCTTTTGTATTATGAAAAATCAACTATATCTACAGAATTAATAAATTTTTAATTAAATTCACTGTGAAACAAATAGTTTGTTTCTTTAATCCCTCTCATTTGATTCTTTCTAATATAGTGGGGGAAATTAGGCTTTCCAGGATGCTAAAACCTGGAGATATTCTTTTGGAATATGTAGACACTTTACTTTTTTCCTTGGGAAAAGGATATAGCCTTGCTAATGCTGAGTTTAGTTCAAAACCAGGAGAGTTTTCCTTTAAACAGAAGCAGATAGATTCTTCATGTAAGTTCTTGAAGGAGATAGAAACTATGAATATAGAAAGGCAATGCTGCAGCAAAAATTGTGCTTTCCTGATCTGGAAAGACTTGACTTCAATAGTGTGTATCACAGGAATTTGTACGCCCTCACTAGGGGCCCTGAGAAGCAAGGAAAAGTAAGCTTTGATATGCCACATCTGCTCTTGCCTTGTGTGACCATTTTGCTTCAGATACCAGTTTGAATATGTGGCTATTTATAAGTATACTGGAATTTAATCCAATCTTGTAGGGTGCGTGTCTCTGTATGTACATAGTTTCTTCTTGCTACTCCTAACCCACATAAAAAGTAGTGTATCCCTCTAGATTAGTATATGCCACTATTATAGTATTTTTTCTTTACAGGATTGGTTATTTAGTGTCATTTCACCTTTATCCTTAATGTTCAGATAACATATTTTGGACCTTTGAATCACCAAAATACAGTGTCTCTTCCTGAAAATACATAATTCTGGTCCAAAGAAAATAGTTATTGTTTATTGCGAAAAGATAACTAGGAATGATAAGGGCAAAAAGTCAATCTGCCATTAAGTTTTATTTCCCAAGAACAATTATTTCTGGGTACCTAGGAAGAAAAATGACAAGTTCTTTAAAAGACAAAAATTATATTTAAAACTCAACAACAAATAGAAAACCACATCTAGAGTGTGTTTTTAAAAATAAATTTAGAAATCTAATTAGCATTCAGCAAGCAGAAGACTGAGTTTTCACTAATATTTACAAGACTTCAAACACATTTGTAATAGCAATCATTAGAATTCTAAACTTGAGATGATTTAGAGCAGGAAAAAAGAAATCTGGAAATGACAAGTGATGCTTCACATGCAGCACATAACAAGGGAATGGCAGCCAGTAAGGAATCCCAGGCACTCACAGGCTCTTATTAAATTTCTGGGCCAGAGTTGACATTCCTGTAGAAAGAGAAGAAAATCACCTACCTCTGGCTGTTTGTGAGGCTTAATTAGTGCGTATTTGTAAAGCACTTTGAAATCCTTGGATGAAAAGTGCTGCATAAGTGAAAAGTATCATTATTTTATTAAAATGAGATAAAAGCAACACAAGTCTTTTTCTTCTTTTAAATTCCTAGGTCAGCAATATCAATGTAGAGCAAGTAATGAATTTATTAGTAAATGGCTACAAAAAAGAATAAATGCAGGCCAAATTATTGTTTCATAGGCTCATGGAAGTCTGACTTGGGAACATTTTAGGAAATAATCGTGGCTACACTTTTATTCACAACATCCTTGACAGGGTCTATCCAGCTCTTGTCTGAACACCTCCAGAAAGAAGTGCTCACTACTTTGTGAAGGCAGTTCATTCCATTTATGGATATGTAAAACTGTTGGAAAGTTCTTTATTACACAGCTCTAAAATCCAGTTCAATTAGTCTTAGAATTACCCTCTGAAACCACACAAGGAGTCCAATTCCTCTTTGATATGACTGCTCCACAGCCCTGGTTTACTCAAGCCTCATTACATGGTCTTCAATCTTTACCATCTCACTTGCTCTCTAAAACCACTTCCATTTTCTAGTGTTTGTCTTCAAATGAAGAAGCTAAAATTAACATGATACTTATGATGTGGTCTGAAACCAGTACAGAATAAAAGATCCTATATCTGACTTTATACTATTGTAGGTTAAAACTGTATTAATCTTAAACAAAATTTTTAAGAAGATATTATCACAAAGTTGCCTAATATTGACTGCTTATAATTGTGTATATATGTGTATATGTATATACATAACATTGAGTTGTATGTAGTTATATAATATTGTTATATGTAACATTAAGTTTTTTATATATATGTACAGTTGTGTTTGTACACACACACACACATTCAAAATTTACTTATAACTACCATGCTGAATTTCATCTTTTTGGTCTGAGTCTGTCTTTAGGAATTCTATTCTTCCCAAGACAAAATCATTTATGACTACATATTTGTAAATAGGCAACAGTGATTTTTCTTAACAAACCAGTCTTTGTGATCCATCAGGTAATATTGAAGGCTGGAATGCTTTTGGAATTGTCAAGTGAAAGAATTTAACATGAGCTGTTATAGGAAGAAACTTTCCAGGATATTATAAAACCATATGAAATTACTTCTTCATAATTTCTTAGAATACTTCATTCTTTTTATGAATTTCTCCAATATATTGATTATAGAATCAAAATCAGTATTTAGTATGTTTACCTTTCTAAGTAGATTGTTAATTGATCATCAGGGTAATTTCAGCTTAAGTATGATTTGTCATGGGAAATTTAGGTCTATTGTTAATAGTGACTCTATATACCATTTGCCCATCCATTCACCTATCCCAATAGTAGAAACATTTATTGAGTTCCTACAATGTTCTAAGTATAGTTTTTGAAGCCAAGGAAAAAACACATGCTGGGAAGGCAATAATAAGACATAGTCCTTGACTATAAGGATTGGAGGCACCTAACATGGAAGAAATATTCTGATAATAACCTGATGTCATACTACTGTAGCATATGTATAAATTGCTACAGAAGAAAAGAGGGGGGCCAAATATTTAACATAAGAGTATCTTAGAGACATGTACAAATTGCTTCAGGAGAATCTTGGCAGCTAGAAAGTCTTCATACAAAATACTTTGATTTAATGCATCTGTTACTTCCTGACATATTTTGTTATTGTATTTCTTTCCCATTAGAAAACAAACACCATGGAGGGCAAGGACTGTCTTGGCCATTGCTATATCCCTAGCCTCTAGTATTGTATCTGACATGTATTCAAAAAATACATGAATTCACGAATGAATGAGTCTTAAAGGACAAGTAAGATTTCACAGGCGAAGACAGACAGAATTCCTGATGGTGGAGCAGCCTGAGCAACAGAGAGGAGTGGCCGATGAAGAGCAAATGGTTTGTTATGGTTAAAGTTTTAGATTTATGATATCAGCAAGTGGCAGGAGATAAGGCTAGAAAGGGCAGTTAGGACTAGATATTGAAGCTTTTCATAAAGCTAAGAACTGGTGGCTTCTGGAGAGTCGTCAACAGTTCCTAAGAAAGAGAATGACCAAATTCTATGTTTTAGAAAGATAATTGTAGTAGGAAAGGGGGTTGAGATGCAAAATCATAAACACTGAAGAAACTATTACAGCTGTCCAAATGTGAAGTAATGAGAACCTACAGAGGGGTACTGGCAGAAATAACAATGATCAAATATGCTACAATTCACAACAATGTTATCTTTTCTCTGTTTTTTTTTTTTTTTTTAAGAAGGAATCTTGCTCTGTTGCCCAGGCTGGAGTGCAGTGGCGTGATCTTGGCTCACTGCAACTTCTGCCACCCGGGTTCAAGTGATTCTCCTGCCTCAGCCTCCCAAGTAGCTGGGATTAAGGTGTGTGCCACCACACCGGCCAGTTTTTCTATTTTTAGTAGAGACTGGGTTTCAGCATCTTGGCCAGGCTGGTCTTGAACTGCTGACCTTGTGATCCACCCGTTTCAGCCTCCCAAAGTGCTGGGATTATAGGCGTGAGTCACTGTGCCCGGACCATCTTTTCTCATTTAAAATAGTTTTATTAGGCCAGGTGCTGTTGCTGATGCCTAAAATCCCAGCACTTTGGGAGGCTGAGGTAGGCAGATTGCCTGAGCCCAGGAGTTCAAGACATGGGAAAACCTCATTTCTACAAAAATACAGAAAACTCTCCAGGCATGGTGGTGCACACCCATGGTTCCAGCTACTTATGGGGTTGAAGCAGGAGGATCACTTGAGCCTAGGGGGTTGGAGGCTGCAGTGAGCCATCACCGCCACTGCACTCCAGTCTGGGAAACAGAGTGAGTGAGACCCTGTCTCAAAAAAAAAAAAAAAAAAAAAAAAAAAAATTTAAAGTTATACCTTTACATGTTGGGGACTGAGAGTTAAGGAGAATAATTTCAAAACTGTCTGGAAATTTTAAAGGTTATAGTTAATTGGAATGGAGCAAATTTTGCCCCCTTAGTATGGGAATATGCTTCATCAAATGACTGAGATGCTGTGGTATTCCACATAGATGAAATCAGACTGTAGAAGAAGCTTGCCCCTATTTTCTACAGGGCTGAACTATTCTGGAAAAGAGAATATTTTCTCCTTGAAATTCTTAGAATAAGAAGAGATGTGCAAATTGAATGAAACAATGAGTATAAAACAATACCTAACACTAGTAAAATGATGTGTTACTACATCGAGATCTAAATGTTTGTCATTTATAGACCAACCACTAGATGGAGAGCTTGTCTTACCACTGAATTTCAGGTACTTTCACAAAGTTTCAAAGCAAGGATTATTAAATTTAAACTTCTCAGCACATTTAACATTCATAGAATGTGGTGTCCATTGCTTTCGCAGATAATTAATGTCCAGTTTTATGATTATGAAATAATTTACAGCTAAATAGAAATACCTATCAGTTACATGCAAAAAAACTTTTGTGAATGTTGGGTGCCTAAGAAAATAGGTTATAAGAAAAGATGCTGATTGTCTTGAACACTGAAAAAAGTAATATGCATGAATGTTAAAGTACTATTACTATAACATAGCTTCTAAAATTTTTCATTGACCTGATATTAATGGCATCTTGTTTCTATAAATCTATATGTAATAAATATATATTTTAAGTTGCTCAAAGGTATTACTCATTTCTTTGGACCTGAACTTTTGTATTGTTGAGAAAATAAAATCCAAGAGCATGGTTAAGAAGTCTTCTAATGAGTTTCACCAGCATATATCAAGTTTAGTTGTCATTTTCCATTTAGTTTTATTCTTAATTTTTTATATGCATAATTATAACTTTTTCTTTTATTATAATAAAAAAAGTGGCTAAAGCATCTTAAAGACTCTTATTCTTAATGAATTCAAACTAGTGTTTTTTTTCAAAAATCAAGGGCAAATTATATGAGTAGTGGGAGGCTGTATTTAAAATACTCATCTAAAAACATTTTTTGAAGGACATCTGTCAGTTCTAAGGGTGAAAACACCTTGAGGAAAACTCCTTTCAATTTAGTTACTACACTGAGATACTTCAGATAAAAACTAATTTGTACTAATGATGAAGGGAACATGTGTAAAACAGTCACTGATTTATTCTAAATGGTAAAGAAATTCCATTCCATTGACTGTCCTCTAATTTCATTCAAGTTATACTTCTCTTCTTATACATCTTAATCTGTTGATTAACCTGCCTCCAGAGTATTATTTTAGTGACTATATTTTAATGTGGAGATGTTATACTTGGTACTTTTTGATACTATATCATTGCATTAATTTTTCTATTCCTTTTTATTAATTTACTTATTTATTGCATTTTATATAGTCTCATTGAAATTCTTCTATTAACTGTAATTCTCAGGCATCCTAACACTCTTGCTGTTAGAGCGCTTGTCTTGTACTGTCATGTACTTTACTAAGCTTTTTTTTTTCTTTTTCTTTTTTTTTTTTTTTTTCCCGAGACGGAGTCTCACTCTGTTACCAGGCTGGAGTGCTATGGCACGGTCTCAGCTCACTGCAACCTCCGACTCCTCAAGTGATTCTCCTGCCTCAGCCTCCCAAGTAGCTGGGACTACAGGCACATGCCACCACACCCAGCTAATTTTTGTATTTTTAGTAGACGGAGTTTCACCATGTTGGCCAGGATGGTCTCGAACTCTTGACCTCAGGCAATCCACCCGCCCTGGCCTCCCAAAGTGCTGGAATCACAGGCTTTACTAAGCTTTAAAACAAGGCTTATCAAATTTAAACTCCTCAGCATACTGAACATTGATAAAATGGGATTTCTATTACAATCTGATGATTCTCTTTCATGATGGTCCTTTTTATGTTTTCGTTGATATGAAGTCTCATTATATTGCCCAGGCTTGAGTATTGTGGCTGTTCACAGGCACAATCATGGTGCACTGTAGCCTCCAACTCTTGGCCTCAAGTCATCCTCTACCTCAGCCTCCAGAGTAGCTAGGACTACAGGTATGCACTGCTGCACCTGGTTCCTTTCTTTGTGTACTTTGTAATATTTTATTGTGCTTTCAACTTCATTTTTTTTCCCCTGTCTGTTGGCTCTTGCCAAAAGAACAAAGCTGGAGGCATCACGCTACCTGACTTCAAACTATACTACAAGGCTACAGTAACCAAAACAGCACGGTACTGGTACCAACACAGAGATATAGACCAATGGAACAGAACAGAGTCCTCAGAAATAATACCACACATCTACAGCCATCTGATCTTTGACAAACCTGAGAAAAACAAGAAATGGGGAAAGGATTCCCTATTTAATAAATGGTGCTGGGAAAATTGGCTAGCCATAAGTAGAAAGCTGAAACTGGATCCTTTCCTTACTCCTTATACGAAAATTAATTCACGATGGATTAGAGACTTAAATGTTAGACTTAATACCATAAAAATCCTAGAGGAAAACCTAGGTAGTACCATTCAGGACATAGGCATGGGCAAAGACTTCATGTCTAAAACACCAAAAGCAACGGCAGCAAAAGCCAAAATTGACAAATGGGATCTAATTAAACTAAAGAGCTTCTGCACAGCAAAAGAAACTACCATCAGAGTGAACAGGCAACCTACAGAATGGGAGAAAATTTTTGCAATCTACTCATCTGACAAAGGGCTAATATCCAGAACCTACAAAGAGCTCAAACAAATTTACAAGAAAAAAACAAACAACCTCATCAAAAAGTGGGCAAAGGAAATGAACAGACAGTTCTCAAAAGAAGACATTCATACAGCCAACAGACATATGAAAAAATGCTCATCATCACTGGCCATCAGAGAAATGCAAATCAAAACCACAATGAGATACCATCTCACACCAGTTAGAATGGCGATCATTAAAAAGTCAGGAAACAACAGGTGCTGGAGAGGATGTGGAGAAATAGGAACACTTTTACACTGTTGGTGGGATTGTAAACTAGTTCAACCATTATGGAAAACAGTATGGCGATTCCTCAAGGATCTAGAACTAGATGTACCATATGACCCAGCCATCCCATTACTGGGGATATACCCAAAGGATTATAAATTATGCTGCTATAAAGACACATGCACACGTATGTTTATTGCAGCACTATTCACAATAGCAAAGACTTGGAATCAACCCAAATGTCCATCAGTGACAGATTGGATTAAGAAAATGTGGCACATATATACCATGGAATACTCACTTGGACTCAGGAAGGGGAACATCACACACCGGGGCCTATCATGGGGAGGGGGGAGGGGGGAGGGATTGCATTGGGAGTTATACCTGATGTAAATGACGAGTTGATGGGTGCAGCAGACCAACATGCCACAAGTATACATATGTAACAAACCTGCATGTTATGCACATGTACCCTACAACTTAAAGTATAATAATAATAAATAAATTAAAAAAAAAAAGATATTTTATTTTTCCTTCTTTGTAGTTATTAACAGAAAAAATGCTCTAATAGGTACCTAATGGAAGTTGTCAGATGTGATTATCAAGTTGAAGTGAATATTTACTCAAACCTATAATGGTCTCAGGCTTTTTCTGGCAATATTTTAATGAAGGTATGCCATCTAGTCATCTTTAACTTACATTTCTTCCATTAAGTACAAGGACTTCTTAAAATTGGCAGTTCTATACTATCAAGCAATGCTTCATTTCATACCACCAAATGTTAAGGGAACTTGCTGAGTGGCTTAAATAACCCCTAGGTCAATAAACCGAGTCATTAGCACCTCCTTTAAATAATTGTTTGTCTGTTACTGGTTCAACATTTATATAATCTGTCATAATACCCTGGTTTTCTAAGGTAAAAAAATTACTGCTATGGGCTTAAACTAGAGAATATCATGTAAGTAGCAATGTTTTTTCAGTGATAGTTTAACTATACTGTCTGGTACTGAGTGAGTTAAAGCCTGAACACCACAACTAATTACTATGTAATGCTAACCTTAGTTGCTGGTTCATTTTGAGACTCTTTAAAATATGAACTGTGTATTTTACCCCTATGCACTCTCTTAATGATTTGTTTTTTTAGACTGAAATCACTTCCAGCCATCAGTTATACTTTTGGTCTCTACATATGCACTTCTCCAAGCACAAATATTTCTTTTTCCTATTGGTCTGCCAGCCCTGTCAGAGCAAATTTCACTTTAAACTAAATGCTATGATACTTAAAACCTCTTGGATTACTCAGGCTGCTAGTGTGATCTGTAACCTTCCAAGAATGACAGCTGAACTTTCCAATTTGCTTATAGTGTTTGGGGAACTAGAAAGCACATGCCAAAAGGAAAATGTTTCTGATGTTGAACAGAAAGGAAAGTTCTTGTTGGAGGTGGGGGCAAGAGACTATTAAGTACTGAAAAATACTAATAAGAAATGAAAAGAAACTAAACATGCTGTAAAGTCTAAGACCTCAAACATAATTCAAAACTTAATACTAGTACTAAAAACTCTGGTTAAACTGGTTAAAATATGAAAAATAACCTTTAGTTACTGTAATTTAAGCACCAACCAGAATCTTAAAGTGATAATGCACTATTGAAATGAACAAATTCAAAAAATGGAATATAAAATTATCACAAGTAGTACACAAAATGGGCTATATCAACTCCCCATCTTTCTTTATAAAACAGGCAAGTCTGACATATGAACAAAAATAAAAGTTAATACAGTCATCTAACATACATGCTACCTCCATGGACATAATAAGAGTCTCTCTTATATGAACAAAAAACACTACTGACATAACACCAGTCTTTTTTTTTTTTTTTTTAATTAATGTTAAGTTTTTTGTTAAAACTTGTGTCTCCAAAATCCTTAAACAAATCATTCAGTTTGGGAACATTTTGGAATAGTTTTGAAACTTTTCACTTCAAGGAAGCAGACAAATGTTTGTTTTAAAAAAATCCTGAAAATCTTATCAAACGTAAGATGCTTAATACAAAATCTCCTATTTATTTCATAATCTACTTATTCATTTGTGTCAATATTTTTTAGGCTAAAATAATAGTCAAATTACATTTTTGGATGATAAAAATTGAGCAATGACTGATAAAGATGTTTCTGGAAAGCTAAATCAAACTAACATTTTTCCAAAATTGAGGGCAAACATATAGATAATAGGAACTATATTTAAACACATTAAAAGTGCATCTTTTTAAATAGCTAAGCATAATTTAAAAAATTTGATTCTAAACTTATAATTGCAAATACACACACACACACACACACACAAAGGCATTTCCTTGCTTTACAAGGGTATGTCAAAAGATTTATATTGGGCAGTATTATTTGATGTTTTGCAGCCATTAATTCAGTAATTTCAGTAATAAACACAGGTTGGAAAAATATATCACAGTTATTTAACGTCCGCTAGAACGTTTAGGATCTCAGAATACTGCATAATATAACAGAAATGCATTAGAAGAACAGGTATTAAAGTAAATCTCTACCGTTATAAGCTTTCTTGATCCTTAAGACTATATTTAACTGTTACATTATAGGTTTCTTTTTTAAAAAAGGTAAATTTATTTTCTGTTCAGGTATAAGACTATAGATTGTAAGATTACATGTCTTCTGATGATGAAGCATGGTGTTTCTGTATCATCTTCAAAGAATAGGGCTAAGCATCCTTTGGTCACACTTTGCATTGATATAAACAAATTCAGTGTAGACTGGAATGTAGAAATATATGACAATTGTTTATCTGACTTGTAAGAGTCATATTTTAAGTTAAAATTATTCTTAAATCAGCCTAAGGAAACACTATCTTTTTTCTTCTTTGTCACTCATGTAAATGAGCATTTCCCCTCTTCATTTAAGGACTAGCAATTAAGTTTATGAAATTCAGCCAAATGAACTTAAGTACAAACTATGAACTTATCAATAACTCCTAAATTTTCTTAAAGTTAGTAGGGTGCAATTACTTCAAAACTAGAATATCTGAATGGGATTTGTGTCTCCACTGATAACTTGTTTCAGTCTATATCCATAACTAACTTTGACATGACTTCTTTCTTTGTAAAATAAGAATAATGGCTATATCTTTTAACACCTCTATGCCTTGAAATTATTGTATTTCCAAGAAAAGTACCCGCATATAGTATATATTTGGTGGTGTTATTGTTATGACATGAAAATGATGAATACTTCCCTAGAAATGCTTAGGAAATTCTGGCTTCTGCCTAATGATCTAGACAGTTAAGGGATACTCTATCATACTTGGCAAGCTTCATACACATGCTTTCTGTTTGCCTTTATAGGGCTCCTACATAATTCATAGAGATTTATGCCTCCACATAGGCATACTAATTGTTGTTGCACTAAAATAATGCCATGGCCAATCGTTCTTCCCTTTTACCGTAGTAAGACTGGACTGTTTGTATTAAGATTGTTCAATCAAAACCCTTTAGATTCTATGTCATGACTGATGAAAATAACACCTTTAGGGATGAAACTTACTGAAAGATTCTAGTTACATGCTTTTTCATCTTATTTTATACTCAGTGAGTTTATTTTGAAAGTAGTTAATCAAGGGTAAGGTTTTTAGTTATCTCATGTAAATCATCACTTCTCACATTGTACACATTCCTATACTCAGGTTTACTGCCAGTGTTGGCTTCTCTTAGAAAAGTGCACACAGGTCATGAAAACGTTTAGGGTGGAGTATTTTCATTCTGCGATGTGTGTTGTCTTTGGGCTTGTGCCAACCTAACAATCTGGCACTTATAAGCAAAGCTGGGCAACTATGAGAATTCTTTAGGGAGATGGAATGCACCATACATTTTTGAGATTATCTAGGCTTTAGACAGTATTCTGAATTAGCATATAGGTATATCTATATTAGTTATTTCAAGTATGCAGGAAAAGGGACAAATTGATTCAATTTAAAATAACTATGGTATCTATTTGCTGATGGCAAAGAGTATCTCCCTTCCCTAGACTTTGTTGGGGGATCACGTAACATGCAACTGTATAAAATTGTAATAGTTTCTTTTTCCCCATAGTGTATAAAAAGAATGAGGTAAATTATAATAGCCTAATATTTATGAAGGCTTTGAAAACTTTTTAAAAAATACTTTTAAAAATATTTGAATGTTTTTAAAAACACTTTTTTTGAGATTTTTAAGAACTCTTAAAATGCTTTTTAAAAACACTTTTTTAATGCCTTTTACAATGTTTTTAAAAAATATTTTTTTGACTTTTAAGAGCTCTTGCATATTTATCACCTCAAAAATATCTCAGCATGAAGTTGGGCACCTTTATCAATATAGCTTTATAGGGTTTCTTGTATAAATTTGAAAAGATGTAAATTTTAAGCTACAGTTGTATTTTAAAAATTTACTTGCCTAACTATGTTCATAGAAGCCTCCTCCCATCCTTTCACACTTGAGGGGCTCTAAATTAGCCACTTGATACTGTCTACACAAATCTGGATTCCTTTTTAAGATCGCTGTGCCTTTTAATTTCTGACAGGCCAGTAGGAAGGTGCTTTGTTTTTGGCTGGAAAACCCTGAAAAATCGGGGTGTATCAACTTTAGATATAGTTTCTTCTAAAGCTAAACAAAGAAAACAGGCTTAAAATATATAAAATACATTATATTTCTTAAAATATAATGTTGACTTATGTTCATAAAAAGAGAATTATGTTCAGGAAATCATTGATTATGTTCCTGTTTAAGTGTATTCAAAAGACCATTTAAAATCCTTAGCTTATTCAAAGGGTGCAAGACAGCTTTTGTTAATTGTGCCTTTCTACTCTAAAATGAGACCATAGAAATATGTAGCTTTTACTTAAGAATCAAAATAAATACACACAGATTTTACATATACCCATAATGAACTATAATATTAGAAAAATGATTAGAAAATTACTAATAATTATGTTTAAACACAAAACAAAGTAGCATTTGAAAATAAATTATATTACAGAGTCCCACACTTGTCTCTTTGGAGCAGGTCTGAGTTCTATCTAATTCATGGAGGAACTGAGCGTTAGATTACCAAGTAATTTGGGCTAATACTGGAAGACTGCGCGTTAGCCTAAAATTCCTACAGGTAAATTCTATAAGATTATAGTTCATAATTAATCCTTTAACTCCAGACATCACCTCCATTTTCAAATGACCACTTTTTTAAAATTAGAAAACCTGATGCATTTTAACAAATCCTTTATAATTTAAAACTCTTCCAATGAAAAGTGTTAAAAATTCATCAATAGCTATGATGTCAGTGTTAAAAGAATTTCAAAGACTAAAATGTTTGTCTCTTGTTCCCTTGGGAGTATCTATCTATGTAAAATGAAAAGTCAGTTTTAACTCAGTAAAACTTTCACCCATGAGATGGGAGTCATAGAAAATCAACATTTATATCAAGCTCCTTGATAAAATGGTTCTCCCCAAACCTGTAATTATTCAAATTACATTTTTTAGGACTCTGATGTGTTTCTAAAGAGGGAATATCTCTATTACAAAGACACCAAAAGCTGTTGTTTCGACTAATCCTTCCAAACTACTTATTGCTGTAAAGAAGTAATTAAACATTAGTGAATTATCAGACCATGAAAGTACGATATTTTATGAAACAGCATATATAATTTAAAAAGTTATATTTCAAAAATAATGTGGTTCTTTGACAAATATTGTACTGCTTAGCTTAGAATGCTATAAAATCTGGACCTATTTTTCTAAGAAAATTCACATTCTCTAGATTTTTTTTGTGTGTGTATAAGAAGATACTAAAGGTCTGTGTTTTTGTACCAGAAGTAAGTTAATGAATGACACACTCCAAATATCATGCTCTTCATAAAATATAAGGAGGGAAAGTATTATTTAAGATAAAGTGGCATTCTTTTCTAAATATCATTAATTCTGTTTCCTCTAAAATTAAGAATTCAGAAATGTTTAAGATGTTTATTCTACTGGAAATATTTCCAATAGACAAACATTATTTATTCTATTTACAGTAGAAGAAACATCTTAAACATCTGAGTTCTCCTTAATTTTTAGAGAAATATATATATATCAAGATATTGGAATAACATACAAGTGGGCAGAAACAGATGAAAGACCATTGATGTCCAGATACTGACAACATAGTATTACTTTTATAAGCCTGATAATACTATTACCCTTAAATATTTTCAAAACAGAAAGCTGAAAGAATAATAAATAGAATGCTTTAACTCATCTCAAAAAATTATACTTTTAACCCTGAACTATATAAGCCTCTTAAAGAGAAAGAGATTATTTCTTACTGACCTCTATATCCCTAGACCTCATCCAAGTGCTTGTCAACTAAAAAGGTTATAAATAAAGGAAATTTTAAGTGTTAAAAGCAAACATTAAGTGATTCTATATTTTATCCTATATTTTGTGTTTTATAAAGTTAATTTCACCTGTCATCACAGAAACTTTAAGTAAAATTATAAATATCTTTTGGAAATAACAGCAATAACAACAAAAAAATCCCAACAGCATATATACTATTTTTATGATTTATTGACTACTAACAGATCATTAGTTATAACCTGGTAGTAAGAAAGAAACACAAACAAGGAAACTCTATTCATTTTAAGTATGGAGTAGTATTTGTTGCTATAGAACTTAAGCTATTGCACTATGAAAACTAATACAGATTTTTAAAATATTCTGATTATCCTCTAAAAATACAACCAACTAAAGATACAACTTTAAGACACAGTCTAAAGATACAACTTTAAGATCCTCTAAAGATACAACCAACTTTAATATCCTCTAAAGTCATAACCATCCTCTAAAATTACACTATCCTCTAAAGATACAGCCGTAAAAATTCTTAAAACAAATACTTCTTGACGTTTAAACATTGAGCCATTTCTCCAGGTACAACAAAACTGAAAAAAAAATTTTTACAGCAAATCAGCAATGAAATTGACTATAACTGAAATTACGTGACTTCCAAGCATGTATTCTACTGATCTTTCTCCATGAAAAATGTAACTCCAAGAAAATAATTATTTTGCAATTCTAGTCAGTTGGTTATTGCTATTTTTTTTTTTTTTTTTTTTGAGACGGAGTCTCGCTGTGTCTCCCAGGCTGGAGTGCAGTGGCCTGATCTCGGCTCACTGCAAGCTCCGCCTCCCGGGTTCAGGCCATTCTCCCGCCTCAGCCTCCCAAGTAGCTGAGACTACAGGCGCCCGCCACCACGCCCGGCTAGTTTTTTTTTTTTTTTTGTATTTTTAGTAGAGACGGGGTTTCACCATGTTAGCCAGGATAGTCTCGATCTCCTGACCTCGTGATCCACCCGCCTCGGCCTCCCAAAGTGCTGGGATTACAGGCTTGAGCCACCGCGCCCGGCCGGTTATTGCTATTGTTAATGAGAAATTGAACACTAATCATATTATTTCTTCCTCCATTATGGTGAACCTATAATGTTTCTTTAGGCTAAAGTAAATGGACTAGAAATATGATTTTACACACTCGTAATATGGGACATTATAAGAGTTATTTTTGAAAATAAAAGAA
The DNA here is from genome assembly GCF_008728515.1 of Papio anubis. NCBI lineage: Eukaryota > Metazoa > Chordata > Mammalia > Primates > Cercopithecidae > Papio > Papio anubis. The sequence goes on along the minus strand of NC_044976.1, from coordinate 191,230,026 downwards.
AATTTTTCTGATAGAGATTGTGCTTATATTCAGTATAGATGGGTACTTCTCGGTATATTTAATTAGACTTGTAGTAGTATAATACAAGTACACTAAGAATCACTTAACTGGATCTTAATTATGAAGGCAACCATCTTCATTTGTGTAAAATATGCCTATTTAAAGTCTGTTTTTATCTTACCTAGGTTAATAAAAAATTTTCCCATATAGCATAGGCTCCTATCAACAATTTTATAATACAAAGCATATGATACTGTAAGCAGGATATATAATACACATCTACTTGATTATATATTTAATAGATGATATGCATTGTACATTTGAAAGGATACTGAAATAGTAAAAATTAAAATTAAGAAATTATAAAAAAGTTCACACTGAAAATAAAACAGCATGGGAAATGGAGTAAGACATCTATGTCTGAATACTGGCTCTGACCTTTATAACTTTTATTAAACAAACGTCTATTAAGAACCTAGTGTGTGCCAGTAGATACAACTTGGAAAAAGACAGTCAAAGTTCTTGCCCATCTAGAGACTGTATTCTTGTGGTAGGAGGGAGAATAAACAAGTGAACAAAAATTAAACTACTAGGTTAGATGAGGGAGAAGCAGCTTCTTTGATAATTCTCTTAGGAAAAGACTCTCTGAAGAAGTAATATTTGAACTGAGATTTGAAAGGTAAGAAGAAGCCAGTTATTTAAAAAGTTGAAAGACTATTCAAGTTAAGCGCAAAGGTGATGAAGTGAGAAAGAACTTGGTGAATGTCTGGGGAAGAGAAGGGGGTCCAGAGTGGGTAGAATTAACAAGCAATTATAACTGGAACATTTGATGAGGCTGGAGATGTAGATAAGTGTCGAATAATGCAGGACTTTATAGAACATGGTAAGAAATTTGTATTTTATTACAGGAGTATGGGGAGCCACTGAAGGCAGGTGAGAGATGTGGTATGACATACTTGAAAATGATCATGATGGCTACTGTGGAAAAAATGAAGCAGAAGGGAAGTGTAAAAGCAGGAATATTAGGCTATTGAATGGTTCAGGTGGCAGATGATGGTGGCATGGAATAGGATACTAACAGTGAAAATGGAAATAAATAGCCAAATTTCAGACCTATTCTAGAAATGAAATGAAAACAATAGGACATGCAGATGGTTTGCAGTGGAGAGAGAGGCTACTGATGAAGAAAAGGGAGATAATAAGGAAGATTCCAAAGTTTAAAGCTTGAACTACTGGGTGGATGGTGGTGACATATACTAAGATGAGAAGATTATGGGAGGAACCTGTTTATATGTGAGAAATCAAAAGCTAAGTTTGATAATTTTACGAAACATTCAATTGGATAGCATAAGGAATAAGGATGGTGCTCAAAGGACAAGTCTAAGCTAAAAATATAAGTTTACAAATGGTACTTAAAGCCATCGATCTGGATGTAATCCTAGGTGTGGTGGGTGCAGTTAGAAAAGAGGGTCCCCCCAAATAGGGTATGGATAGAGAACAGGGATATAGCCCTGAAGTAACCAGCATTTAAATATGGAAAACAGAATGAATAGCCAGCAAAGAACACTGGGAAGGAATGACAAAGGGCTTGGGAGGAAAATCAGAAAAATGGGGTATCTATCTTGAGAGCTGAAAGAAGAGAGTTTCAAAAAGCAGGGGCCTGGTCAACTGTGTCAAAACCAGCTGAGAGGTAAAGATGAGAATGGTCCATTAGATTTGGCAATATGATGACTACTGGTGATTCTGACAAGACTGGGTAAGTTGAACAGCACATGCAAGTCTTTTGAGAAGTTATGGATAAAGGGAATTGAGAAACAGGCAGTGGTTGGAGTATGATGTGGGGCCAAAGAGTTTAACTTTGTAGATTCTGATTTATGTTTATGCTGATTTATGATTTATGTATATCTGATTGTGTACGCTGACAGGAATTATCCAGTAGAGGGGAAAAGAGTGATGACAAAAAAAAGTCCTTGAAAAGACAAGAATGGGGTCTAGAATAAAAATGGGTTGACTGGATTTTGAAAAAACTTCCTTCATTGTAACAGAAGAAAGGTGGGCAAACCGTAATAGTTTATTGATTGAGTGGTGGCAAGATAACCTTGGGCAAGTTGCTTTAAACCTACACGCTTCAGTTTTCTTAATAATAGTGTCTCCCTTCTTCAGCTGTTGTGAAGAGTAAATTAGATAAGGGATGTAATAAATAGCAATTCATACACTGCCTGGCACTCACTAATTTCAATAATTGCCATCATCATTATTGGTCCATCTATCTCATATTGTACATAGATCTGAAACCATTTAGAGTATCAGCCCACAACCTTTTTGGCACCAGGTACTGGTTGTGTGGAAGAATTTTTCCATAGATGGGGGAGGACAGACAATTTTAGGATGAAACTGTTCTACCTCAGATCATCAAGCATTAGTTAGATCCTCATAAGGAGCACGCAACCTAGATCCCTCGCATGCAGAGTTCACAACAGGGTTTGTGCTCCTGTGAGAATCTAAGGCTGCTGCTGATGTGTCAGGAGGTGGAGCTTAGGCAGTAAGGTTTGCTGGCCTGCTGCTCACCTCCTGCTGTGTGGCCCAGTTCCCAACAGGCCATGGACAGGTACTGGCCCGGGAGTTGGGGACCTCTGATTTAGAGAATACCATTTAAAATAACACAATTAGAATAAAGATTGTGTATGTCACTGAAGTCTGCATTGTTTCTACTCCTTTCTAGCAGTTTCATTTAAAACTTTACTGGGTTGTTCATGTCCCCAAAACACATTCTTTTGAGCAGTTGCACTTGTTTAAGATTTGTGTGTGTGTATGTGTGTGTTTTAAAGAACAACAAAAACTGAAGAAAACTATCTTCATGCAGAAACTTTCTGTGGACTTTCAAGGTTAGAATTTTGGGCAGATTTAAAGTTGCAAAGAAACAAAGAAGCAAACCATAGAACAGGCCCTCAGATAAAGTCTAAAATTCTGTTTTCACCTTCATCTTTTTTTCACATGCAAACTATTATGTTACAATTTAAGTAGACATAGGTCTATTTGAAAACAATTCTAAGAATATAAGCTACATTTTGAAAGTTCAACATTCCAGCATTGTACCTAATACCTTTTGAAAATACCCTGTGAGTGCTGCACTCTCTTTCCTTTAAAATGTTCAAACCACTCCTCTTACCCTCCTCTTGTATTGGGGTAACTAACAACAGGCACTTCCCCAAAAGTGGATCCTCTTTTTATCAGGAGATCTGACTTTACTGTCCCCAATTCAAAAATAGTCTTCTGAGTTCTCAATACACTTTTAGTTACTGCTTTTACAATAGTCATCTAAATCAATACATGAGTATTACGTATTTTTGATCTATCTCAACATTTTTATTTTTATGAGGATGGGAATAATTTTTTCTGTGAAATTAGATGGCTAAAACAGTAACTGTGACTTCAGTCTTCTGGGAAAATATAAGCTGATTTCCTTTTTAAATTTATTTTATAAAATTTCATATTTCTATATGTAAATTTGACCAAATATAAAGATATAATAAAATGTATTTATTCAATGACTGTCACCCAAGATGGCCCCCTGAGGGTGAATTTCTTGACAAAGAAGTTGCTAACTTCCAGTTGCCAACCACAAAAACAAAGCAGTAGAAAAGATAAGAGGTGTAAGTAAAAATTATATTTAACCTGTATTAACTGAATCAGATTATTAATGTCTCAATTGAAAGATTTCATTGTAACAAAAAAGAAAATAAATATTCTTCATGCACTTTACTATGAGAATGCACATATTAATGTATAAAATTCAGCTTGCTTAAATGTGATTTTGAAATTCCAATTGATTTATTTAACATATTCATAATATTTCCTTTATGTATGTAAGGACCCATTTGATAAGATGGTTTAGTGTATGTTAACAACAACGTTATTTTTACTCTAAGAAGAGCTCTTATAAAGCGGAACTTCAATTTTTTGAAATCCTTGAAATTCCCTTAAATTTCCTTAAGTACTGTGGTGTCTTCTCTATAACGAAAACCGGAAAAATAATGTTATGACTCATTAAATAAACCCAGTAAGTACAAACTTATGTTGAAACTAAACATACAAAATAACGAAATAACAAACCATTTTATTTTATTTGAGAAAAAAGAAAAAAAGCCTTGGTCTTTTAAAAGGATTGAAATAGACTCAATTTATGGAGTCTTGGAATCTTCACGGTAGTGCAGACGAACTTCCACTTGCCCTCCCCTGCCCCACCTCCTGCACACCTTCTCCTCTTAGTTTATTCGCATTTTAAATCTTTCTTCCAAGTTTGGCCTGCAACCACTTGACTGGATAAAGTAGGTCACTTGAAAAGGAAGAAAGCCCAATAAAATAAATTGCAAAGACAACAAGATTAAACTGATTGCGCTGTTTTCATACATTGTAGCTGAAATTCTGCAAATATGCAGTTGGCTGTGGTTTGGCATTCAACAGCATGTGATCAGTAAGAAGGAGGAAATTTTATTCTCATTAACTGCTGCAGATTTACTGCAGTGAAAAAGGGCTATGTAACTCGAGATGTGACAGTACAGAAAGATCAAAGCCATGGACTGGAAACTAAATAAACCCTCTGGCTACTTCCTGCAAGGAAAATTCACTTTGGCAATGTAAAACAGAGCCCAGTTAAAAACTACTCTCAGTTTTATGAGCTGTCACAGCAGTTCAAGTGGTTTGGACTGGCTGAGTTTATAACATTATATTTCCTTGTTTTTGTCTTAGATACTTCTGTAAGCGGTTTTAAAGACGCCCCCCACTCCTTTAAAAAATACAACAACAAAAAACTAATTTCTTTTGGTTGAAACCAAGAAGGTAACCACTAAACTTATTAACGCAGGTAGGTCTTCATTTGCACATTCCTTTCTCATTTAAAACAGCTTAATACTTTATTCTTAGATTTATTTGGTAATATAAATTTACTTAATAATTCATCTACGATCTGTACAATTCCTATTCAGAATAAGTGCAAATCAGTTTACAGAGCCCATATGGCTCATATCATAGGAGTAAACTATTTGTAATAGCACATCTGTAAGGACTATGGGCAATATGGAGATTATGGGAATTAATATTACATTTAAAATTACATTTGAAAACGGTTGGCCCTAGGTTTTAGCTGTTTCTTAAAAAACAAATACCTTAGAAAAAATACCTAGTTTAATATTTCTAATATAAGAAATCTAACAACTGTTCATAAATAGTTAAATTACATTGTTAAATCAATGAAGACAAAAATAGGCTAGATTAAATCTACCTTAAATTAGAAAATATCCTTGAGTTAAGGAGTAAGCTCAATATCATTACATTCATATTTAAAGGAAATAAAAGATGACATGCTGTATTTCTCTCCCTTATTTTTTTGGAGGGGGTAGTGATGCTTATTAACCAATTATACACAATTTTGTTATTCTCATTATAATATGAAGGAGTAAGCCTTTATGATGGTAATTTGCATTATATTCCCTTAAAAATCATTTTTGTTTTTTAAAATAAGAGCATTTCCTAGGACAAATATGTCATAAGAGCAGTCATCTTTGCTTAAAGACTTTCTTCCTTTCCATTTAAATTTACAACTAATTTCTACCTGTAAAGCCAACAATGCAATTAATACATGTGAAAAGTATATGACCTTTAACACTAGACAATCACTTTTAAATGGTAATGATATAATTAACTTGCCACATACAACTGGATTAGCTTCTGTGTCATCTTTTCTTGTAGAAAGCTACACCATAATTGATATGTTAACATTTTCAAAGGTTCCAGTCATATTCAGGTTACGTTTTTTTAAATTTATAGACTCAATTACGCTGAATTTCTTCTACTAAGTGAAAGTCCTAGTGTCACAGGATCCTTGGGGTGTTGCTTTGCCACCCAGATACCATTGTGGCTGGGCAGTACCTTCTCCCTGAGCATTGTTTGCGGCCGCTGGGCTCGTTCTGTCCACTCGGCCAGGTAGGATGTGCTCAGCTTGCGCTACCAACCTGCATCCCACACCAGTCACGGGTTAGCCAGGTGTGGAGCGGCAAGGGGTATGTGGGTAAGCGAATGCAGGGCCTGGTCACCACACACAGCAGGCATGCTGGCTGACTGGCTGCTACGGCAGGGTGGGCAGCTCCAGGCACTGGTACAGGTGCTGGCTCCGTGCAAGGCTGCAGATGGACCAGATGTACTGCACCCAGCTTCTGCTCTGAGCAACTGCGTCTGGATGAGGGGAACACAGAGGCGCCCAGAAGCCTAGAGAAACCGGGAACCACAGAGCCCCACAGAGGGTGTCACAGCCCTGGCTCAGGAGCACCTAGGTCTGGGCTCTTGGAAGAGCCACAGCTCTTCTCTCCTTCTCGTTTCCCGCAACATGGCGAGTGGGGGGGATGTGTTTCAGCCCCATTTGTTACAGCTCTTTGAGTCCTGCCATTCAGGTCCCAAGTTCTTGTTTCACATCCAGGAAGAATGAGGTAAGTGGACAACTGGAGGGTAAGCAAAGGGGAAGAGGAGCTCCATTGAGTGACAGAACAGCTCTCAGGAGACCCAAAGTTGTAGCTCCTTTCTGCAGGCGGCCTGATGAGTGTCCAGCCCTCAGCAGAGAAGAGATCTGCAGTGGGTAGCTCCTTAGAGCAAGCAGGAAATCCCCACATCTGTACGAGTCTGGCTGAGCCTGGGGTTTTTATAGGCTCAGAAGGGAGGAAGTGCATGCTGATTTGTTCATGGCTGGCCATAGACACGGCCAGAAAAAGTACAAGTTCTCACTTTGGGTGGAAGACTCCACCTGGAACCGGCAGCCTGGTCCCCAGGCTCAGGCCATCCCTGACTAGAAGGTAGGGTTTCACTGGGGACTCACCCCTTCCCCAGGAGCCTGCCTCTTGCCATCAACATGCCATCCACTGCGCCCAGGCAGCCCATACTGAGCCACCTTCAGCACCCCCTGGCCTCCCTCCCTGAGCTTGTAGGTGCCCAAAGCTTCAGAGGGGGCTGGGGCAGTGCGGGGCAGGGCGGGGGAGTGGTGCTAGTGTGTCAGGGCTGCTCCAAGTGCAGGCACACCCAGCCAGATCATGACAGTGCCTGGGCTTGGCTTCAACTTTGCTGCAAAACTGGAGTAGGTGCCGGCAGCAGGGAGAGGCCAAGGAGCGGAAGCAGGCACTTCCGAAACTGCAGGGGCAGGGGGCCTTCCCCAGGCTCCCAGGAGCACTGGGATGACCTGGTCTCAAGCTGTAGCTGGGTGGGTGCAGCTGCACCCAGGAGCGCAGGGGGCAGGGCTCCTGCCTCTTCCCAGCCTCACAGCTGTGTAGCTCGCAGTGTCAGCTGTGCCTCCCCAACTGCAGCTGGCATCCCTGCAGCAGCTGCTCCAGATGGGCCACTGCCGCCATCACTAATAAAGTGACAATACATTTGGTTTTATTTGGGAGCATCTTTGGGCTTTCTATACAGCTAACGTGCATGCCTTCAAAATTTTTGCTCAGATTAGCAGATTTAAATTGAACACTAACTTGAAGAGGGTAGTTCTGTCACCAACTTCTCTTGTTTCTAAATTTCCAAAAGAAAGCTAATCACTTGAAATATTTTTTCAACTCAGGATTATAATTTCTCTAGGATAAAACATCTTCCCAAGTTTCCAGGATTCTAAGCCTTGATTTATGGCTCATATGTCTATATTTCAGTTACGTTTACAATTTACTAATGCCGATGTGTGATAATCTAATAAAATCTGCCCTTAAAGGTTATAGGCCCAATTTACTAATAAAACCTAATCCAATTCTCCTTGGGAAATACAAATCATTAGTGTCCAAGTAGCAGAATGAATTTCCTTGCCTTTCCAATACTAGAAAGAAGTTGTCTCTCTAAGAAGTCTAAACAAATAAGAGAAATCAGACTAATATACAACAAGCCTATGAGGATTCATTTATGAGCATTTTAAAAAGAATACTATCACGTATGCAAAAATTTAAACTGCTTAATTAGCTGAATAAATGATTTTTAAAGAGACATTTACCCTTCTAGACTGAGAATATCCCACTTATTTCATTCCCATTTTTTATACAACTGGAATTAATCTGTAGAGAATTTAGTGAACTATTTAAGATAATTTAAAGGTAGTGAACTAATTACTCAATGTGTTAATAAACCCTTAGCAGCTCACTTCCAAGCAAATCTGAATCACCGATTTGCAGTAAACCATGTCAAATGTATTAAATCAAACTAAGTAAACAGTATGTCGTGTTGCACAACAAAACCTACATATCTTACTCTGAATTTTAATAACATTTATTTCAAACTTTCTAAAGTACAGTTCACTGATAAGACTAATATATCTGCTTGTCATCTGGAGGCAATAATGATGTAATAGTAAGAGGGTTGACTCTTACCAAGCTTAAAGGCTTCACTATTAGCTACCTGGTTTTAGGCTATTTCTTAAAAATCTCTGAACTTTAATTTTCACATTGTGAAAATGGGGACAATATTACTCTTTGCCCTATAACCTCACACACTTTTTGATGATCAAATAAGATACATGAAGATTTAAATGCAAGATAAATGTAAGTTATTAGTCTTCATATACTTAAGAGTAAAAAGGCTTAAACATTTTATTATTTGAATCTTTTAGAAGGCTCCTAAGGTATTCCACCTTCTTAATTAAAAAAGTAATTGGGACAGCTGCTATGAAAGTATACAGAAAGAAAAAAGGGATTTCATGTAAAGATTATGTGAGATCAAGACTCTTGTAGTATAAAAATTTTTTATTTGCTTTTTTTCTCATTAATTAGAACTATGCTGTGACGTAACTATTGCACTCTTGTTCTCCTGTTTTTACCATCCCACAAGTTTAAGAGTAAAATGACCACTTCATTATCTTAGGAATAATTTTGCTTGTCATATAATACTATTTCTTATGGTTTTACTCGAAAAATTTTACTGTACACTTCTGCTTCATTAATACTGAAGAAGGTGGAAATAACTTAAAATTATTTCTATTGGCTTTACCTACCTATGTCATTTATTACTTGGCTTGAAATAGATGCTTACATATATTGAAAATAATGTCATTTGGAAAACTGAATACAATTATTACAAAAATTTGCACAGATCTGAGTATTTTTAGATCAAATCATATACCATGCCTGAATCAGAGCAACTTTTAAAAGTAAACAGGACACTGTATTATTATCCAGCCCTACTGTTGCTATAAAGAGGTTCTACTGAGTATGTTTAAATCATGACTTAAAATTCTATTTACATTGAGAAGCAACTCTTGCAAATATCCCAACCTAAATCCAGTTAAGAACAATTAGGGACCTACACAAATGTGCATGTCAAGAACAAAGTGTAAATAAAACATATGACAGTGCCTTGCCTTTAATGACTTTTTGTTCTTTTTAATACTATGTTTCATAATAGACTCATCTTAAAATGTTTACATATTAAGAATAAGTAAACAAATCTGTTATGATGTTTTAACACATGAAAATCAATATAAATAGATTGAGCAAATATTCTTAACCATACTGTCTACTATCAGTTACTAGAATTACAGATGTGGCAGTGATGTATCCAATTTTATGCTATCAAAACATCATATGTGAATAAAATTTTTATAAAAAACATTTTTAATAAGGAAGAGGAAAATTAAAAATTCACTGTGGTAAATCCTTTAAAAAGTCAAGAAGTTTATGAAAGGTGAATATTTATTGCTAAATGTATCTATTTTGACTTATGTTGACATTCACATATAAAGTTTACTTACAGTACCAGTGTAATAATATAATCTAATATGTAGACAAAAATCTCATGGCACAAAAATAATGTTGTAAAAATGTTTATTTCACTACCCTCAATTATCAATTTTCTTTGACACACAATAAATTATCAGTCTTTATTTTTATCTCTGATTATTTCATAAGGACAAATTCTTAGAAATAAAGTTATAGAATAAAAGGAAGTAAACGATTTAAGGTTTTTGTTCTTTATCATCTTGCCTTTCATAAAGGTTTTATTAACTTAAATCCTACAAGAGGTGTTTAGGAGTACCGTTTTGCTCTGATGTGTGGGTGTTAGCATTAGAAATTATTTGGCAATTGATAGGTGAAAATGTTATCTGTCTGCTTTATTTTGTAACCACCATGTCTAGAAAAATCGCTAAGTCAGTTTTTTGAAAGGCTTCATGAAGCAAGTTTTCTGCTGAGAAAAAGTAATAAGAAATTCATAAATAATAGAAAAACTATGATCATCTTTGGTAAAAAAAAAAAAGTAATAACACACTAAATGAAGCAGTATTTTAGTCAATGATTACTTTAAAAAGATTTTATAGGTTTTTAGCAATTAGGTTAGTTCTTACAATGCTGAACAAATGGCTGGTGTCAATATCTATCAAAGAATGTGCTTCTGAGAGGTTCTTTTCACTTTTTTGATCCTTCCATCTAATTGCTATGCTATGGCCACAGTAAGGAAGATCATTAGAACTTAAGTTATTAGAACAAATGAGTTTGGGTTATTAATTAAAAATTGATAAACGACTTATCAAAGAAGGAATTTTGCAGGCATATTTACTTTCCTCTCAATATAAAAGAATTTTTTGCTTGGTCAAATTAAGGGCTGTAAAATAGACAACTTAGTTTCTCTTTTGAATAACTGCTTTGAAACAAACTCATAATATATAGTTCTAGGAATATGTAGTTCTGTAAACACTGCACAATGCCTTTTAGACAGAGAATATGTAATTTTGAGGTTGCTTTCTCAAGGGAAAAAACAGTAAACTAAATAGCTGAGTATAATTAAGGCAGCCTTACAGCTAAACAAATAAGTCTAATTTTTTTATATGTCGAATTCTAGAATTAAAAAATCATACATTTAAAAATTTGGGTAAACACAGCGCGAGACTCCGTCTCAAAAAAAAAAAAAAAAAGATTATTTCTTACATTTTAAAGAAATAATTTGTTAGTTCTCCTCAGTATGATTTTTTAAAGTACAACAAATATTCAACTGTGATTTAATATTTGAAAAAAAAAAGAGACCAAAATAGAAGGCATATGTATATGTAATATAAAATACATATAATGCACAAAAAAGTTAATACTAAAGTACCCTAAGAAAAGAAAAAGAGGCAGGCTATAACATATACATAGAAAATGAAAGTGTAAGAGTCAGATGGCTCAGATAATGCACACATCTAGTTTGTCTTTGACACCATTGAAATGGTCAGTAAATGACATCACTGTGCCAACCACAAAGAAGAACTCCAGGCTCTCTGAAAAATATTTTTCAAAGCCCCAAGGAAACCTAAGCAGTCTGCAATTTTTTTTCCAGTTTATGAAAATTGGATTCCTATAAAAGAAAAATGAACCATTTTTACTGCAACAAAAACTGATTTGTAAAAGCTGGAAGCAGTTTAAAAATACCCTTAACATGCGGTTCTTGTTAGTCTTGAAAAGTAAAAGTTATAATAAAAAAATGGTCCAAAAGTATGGTGCAGATACATGGTATACATAACTGGAAAAAAAGCTAGTCTTGCTCCTATTATTTTTAATTAGCTTCAAAAGCAAGTTCCACTTTACTTTCTAATACCAGTTCAGATTTTGGGAGGGGAAGATTTACATCTGATGCTCTGGGATTGGCAACTCCATAGCTAATGCCTTAGAGCCCTAATGCATTTTGCATTAGCTCTAAATGTTGGGAAATCCTGGCGCCAAGAGGTTCAAACTGATAGTGACACATGTCTAAAACCCAGGATTCACAGACCAATTGCCAATATCTATTTTATCAAACATCCAGTCTTCTTATAGAACGAGATAGATAAGTTTAACTGTTTTCACTGTTGCCTATTAAACTGCCTTGCTATCTTACAAAAATGCAGATATTCAGATTAAGAAGGACCCCCGATGTGGATTTTAAGAAAAACACCAATTTGAACTATTTAAATTCTTCTCTAAATCTGGCTTAGTTTCTCAGATTTTAATACATTCATCCCATTACTGAACATTGTCATTTTATGAAGAAATAATTTTTCTTTAAACAATTAAAAAAACCCTTGTATCATACAAATTAGCAATTTATTATTTATTACATGAATCCACTCAAACTGAAATATTAAGAAAACAGAGAATGAAAAGCCATGAGAACTGGCTGAAGAGTATGCCACTTGGCACTGTCATATTGTTTCATGTTTTATCCCACATATTGTTATACTCAAATCATTACAAACAATGGTAATGATAAAAGTTCACTTTTTATACATTTATCAAGTATTATTCTTTCTCCAGATAACTTGACAGTGCTTATTTATCAAAGACATATGAAGAAGAAACAGGGAAAGAATTTATAAATCGTCTGGACCATTTCCCTGATTTAAAGGAAAAACACCCAACAACTCCAAATAGATAACATTTCCTCTTTTTAAGATACTTAGAGAATCAGCTTTTTCAATATGTAAAGATCAATTAAGCTATTATTCTATCACAGGTAACACAAATTCTTCATGTTGTCCATTAAGTCTGCTTATTCTCATCTTTACAGTAGAGATGAAGAATAGGAGTTCAACAACTTCTCTTTAATTAACTTGCATTTCTTGAAAAAGATTCCTATTTTGCTTAAAATCAGTTAAAATGAAAAATTTCAAAAATATTTTTGAATGACTATTATTTAATGAGATTTAAATTCACCTATAGGATATCAGGAGCTGAAATGTAGCCATAGTTTAAAATTTCACATTATGCAGCAAAATTATCATATTGAAATATGTGAATAATTATGTAAAGATTTAAAATACTTAAATCCTTGAATTGAAAAAATGCCACACTTTCAGATCCATGGTTACTGTTACAAAAGAGCTTAGAGGTCCTATTAAAAGGAGAATCTTAACCAACCACAAATGATTGAATAAAAGCAAAAAAGCAAATGATTCCAAAGTAAGTCAGTAAAATAGAGTAAGAAAAAGAAAACTATGAATCTTTGGCTATATTGTGTAATCCGTCTGTGGCTCTGCTGATAGAGTTTAGGGTCCCTTCTCGTTTGTTCTATTACGTACCACAAAATTTGAGGAAATTCATTGTGAATTATTTGTTCTAAATATGAAAAAAGTGATATAGTTAAATGTGATTTAAGGCCTTAACAATTACAAAAGACAAGAGATGAAAGTCTTAACTTTCTCAGGGAAAGTTCTTTCTAAAGGGCAAACAATTCTCAAATGAAAATAATTATAAAAATTGTATCATTCTTTTGATTTGAAAAATAGTCTATAGTAAGTTTTATTAACTAATCTTTTAAGTCAACATTACTGGGCTGTGTCTTTTGTAAAGTAAAAGAAGCTACTTAAGCATTTTTACTTTTAAAAAGAAAGTAAAGGTACAAAGGTAAAAGGATTTTCCCAAAGTCATTAAAAAAAATCTTATTAACAGAATGGAGGAATAAAATCCTGAAATCTTTGGACCCAGTACATAACTTGTAGAATACATTTATCTCTCTCAAAACTTTTATTATTTTATAAAGTAAGCATTTTCGAATACTGGAAATTAGAGATTTTGCTGAATTGGGCAAAAAAGGATTGTTTTCTATATTTTAGTGAAAATGTTTAGTTTTTAAAAAGTCACATAATTAAATAAAAAAATAAAGGCAAGTCTTTCTCAAATAAGTAATGCATGATTTATAGCAGTTGGTTTTTTTTAGATTCACAGTATCTGCAGGAGATACAAAAATAATGTTTTGCTAAAAGTAAAACATAAATGGCAGAATAATCTTATAAATGCTATAAGCAAAATTTTTCAATATAAATATTAAGATCACATATCTAAATCATTTCTCCTTTCCCAATTATGTTTCAGAAAACATTTGTACAGTAAATTGTCACCTGATACAGTATTTATAATGATTAAACAGAGCCTCTATTCAAATAATTATAGCTAATAAAGCCAGAAGCATCAAAAGTAATCAAAAGCCATATGCTTTCTAGTATTTAACCAAGTTTAGCTTTTATTTCCTAAGGCAAGGTGTTTCTTACTATGACAGTCTAGTACACAGATGAAACAATTTTTAAAGGGCTACTATTTAAACTACACTACAGAACACTGAACTACACATAAGGTTATTATATTTCATGTAATACTGCTATGATTTTCCACCATGCTTTTAAACTTTGGGTCATGACCATCAGCAAGTTGTAAAATCAATTTAGTGGGTTGCAATTTGCATTTAAAACGGGAAATGGAATATAATAAAATATCATTGTGTATTACAGGTAGAGTACCACTTTAAGCAATTTTTGTTTTACACATATATACAGGTAGATACATGTATGTAAAACATTTACATATATGTATAGGTAGATACATGTATGTAAACAAATATGTATGTATGCATTAAATTCCAATATGAAAGGTATTTCTTTTAATGTGGGTTGTGATCAAAAGAGCTTAAAAATCACTACACTATGTTTTGTTTCCTCCAAATGAGACAGCATGTTATACTGGAAAGAACATAAACTTTGGTGACATATATACCTGAGTTCAAATTTTTGCCCCATCATCCTACTTGTGTGAATTGGTCAGTTAACCTTGAATTTTTAGAGCTGTGATTTCTTCATCAGTAAAACAGATATAATAATACTTGTTTTAAAATGTTGCTGTGCAAGTTAAAATAAATGAGTATTTGTAAAACAGATTATATACAATGGATAATCGATAATGGTTGAAATTATAATTTAGTATTAGATTAAAATAGCATTACAAGTGATCATTAAGAGTTATCACACATTGGTTGCAACTGTATTGTTCATTTAAAAAAATACATGAACATATCTTACATATAGAAAATAGCTTATCCTAATGAAAAGTAGAATTTCAGAAGAAAAAATAATTTAATAATTTAATGAAAAAATTAATAGGCTTAAGGGAAAATAACACTGTATCTGTTCACTGGACTAGCTTAATGTGAAATGTCAACTGTCAGCCTTAATTAAAATATTACACCTCTAGGAATGGTATGAAGAGGAAAATATTATTTATACTTTCTGGCAAGATTTTTAAAATCTGTTATATCATTATGTAATAAAGCTGGATATATGCTGTGGGGAACTTTATTATAATTGCAAAACAATACTGGCCTGATTTCTTTTTTCTCTTAAATATTTTATGCAAATGCCATCTAGGGAGGAAAAGTCTTCAATTTAATAAAAGCACCAACTTTTTAAAAACAGCTATATCTTTGGTAATTGTTAAAATACATGTCTTGTGTTCTCATTTTATATTTTAATGGCTTTGGAAAACACTCAGAAACAATCTGCATTCGTTAATTAGGCAAAAGTATTGTTTGTGTCAACAGACAATCTATATTTTCCAACTTGAAGAGCATGTTTTGTTTTAGATCTGTGATCTCCCTTTTCTTTTTGAGACGGAGTCTCGCTCTGTCGCCCAGGCTGGAGTGCAGTGGTGCCATCTCAGCTCACTGCAAGCTCCGCCTCCTGGGTTCACGCCATTCTCCTGCCTCAGCCTCCCCGAGCAGCTGGGACTACAGGCGCCCGCCACCATGCCCGGCTAATTTTTTGTACTTTTAGTAGAGACGAGGTTTCACCGTGTTGGCCAGGAAAGTCTCGATTTCCTGACCTCGTGATCCGCCCGTCTTGGTCTCCCAAAGTGCTGGGATTACAGGCGTGAGCCACTGCGTCTGGCCTTGTGATCTCCGTTTTTTAAATACAGAAAATGTGACTTCGTAAGTTACTTTAAAATCAAACAAACAAGTCCTTGAAAAGATTGAGGGTTTTTTCCCCTCTTAATGAAAAAGAAGAGAAATGGAGAGCGAAGAGAATTTTAGCTTTCCAAAAGCAACAGATCCCACACATTAGATTTTTCTTGTAAAACTTTACCTGCCAGGAAATGAATGCTGCCCAACAACATCTCCATTTTGAAGGTGGTAATCATTGAAGAAATCGGGACTTATGGCTCCTTCAGAGGCAATTAATCCATCTAGAAAGAAAAAAAATGGTAACCAGTAAAACACATGTGAAGGAAAAACCAGTCTATCAAGCAATACAATAAGAAAATAACTTGTATATTTAATCTATAAAGAAAAACGTTAGCATGACATGTTCTCTCCGGGAGTGTGAACAGATGACCACATGTACCTTAAGTACTGGTTCACAATAATGCAGCACAATAACTGAACATTCATTGAGCATCTACTGTGTATTTGGTACTATACGATTACAGAGAGGAATTAGTCTCTGCCTTCAAGCAGGCTTATGGTCTTCTGTGGAGAAGAAAGACAGAAAAAGATAAGGAAGGGAAACAAGGTGGGGAGAGACAGTAAGGATGGTTCAGGCTAAGGAAACAGAACAAATATGGGCAAGGAGGTATTAAATAGTTTGGTATTGGTAAAAGGTAATACTTTATTGTATTTCACAGCTTTATTAGTGTAGCATGATTAGGGAATCAGATATACCAAATAAGTGAATTTCTAAATAAGCAATACTTGACAGTTTAAGTGCCAAACATTAAAATACACGCACAAACTTACATTAGAAATCTTCATATAGTTTATACTCCTTATATTCTTAAAAGGATATACTATACATAAATATTTCTTGATTATTCAATATTCATTATAAATACTAAATATTGTACAGTCCCTAGGGTTAAGAGATATATTTGATTACCTATGCTAAATAGCTCTATACTAGTATGCTTTTTGAGTTATTTTTCTTTGCTTATAAAATGCTTCTTTCCCTAAATTTAAGTATTTGTTAAGACATTTTCCTGATTATAGTTATGCTACTTTCTCATTTGTTCCAATCTAAGAATCTAGATAACCTATTTTTGATAGAATTATGAGTAAGTTAAGAATAAAAAGAATCTGAGGAAAAAAAAGATTTAAGTGATGGCTGCAGAGTTGTTCAATGCATAGAACAAACACGTTAGTATATTGCTTTTGTAATAACTATTTGGATAGCTTTGAGGCCTTTCAAAGTTTCCTTTTCTGAAAGTATGCTGGGCTGTTGAGTGGCCTGCAGATAAATGTTAGCTAGGTCATACCCACCACATTGTTTATACATTTGGCACACAGTATAGGCAAATTATTCAATCACCAAATTTTATACTTAGCACATGCATAATACTGTGCTAGGTCCTGTGGGAAATATATAATTTTACAATACATAACCTCTGTTTTTAAGAATTTTAGTTTAAGTGAAATATAAGACAAACACTTAAGATGCAATTAAAAATGTAATTTATAATAAATGATATACAGAAGGAATGGATATAAGTACCAAATGAGTGTGGAGGCAGTAAAAGCTATAGAGGGGTCAGAAAATTCTACTTGGGAGGAGAGGAGGCAGAAGTGTAACAGATTTGAGTCTGGAAAGGCAGGTAAGAGTTAAATGATGAAATCTGTTTAGGAGTAAGGGTCTTAAAAATTGAGTGAATGGTAAAACTAAGTAATAGAGTTGGCAAACGAATTAAGTGGGGTAATTTGTATTTCCATAAGACTGCCATACTACTCATTTGATATATATATATCCATTTGTTATACATCATATATTAATGACATATTATTTAATTGTCAAATTGTTAATGGATGCCTTTGGTATTTGTCCTATTACTTTACTAACTTTAAAATACGAGATTGCTTGAGTTTCTACTGAAAGTGTCAGTAATATTTAATCCAGTTTTTATGTGCACTAGAAGTTAAAGTTTCTATAAATCAAAAAGACCAGCTAAACACTAAAGTCATAAAAAAATGAAATCATGGAAAATGACAAGACACCACAGACTGACAGTAAAGCAACGTAAAAAAAAAATCAATTTTATATGGATTCTCGCCATACAAAAATTTGTGATTCTATATGGTAAACTTTTTAAAAATGTCTAGGACTTTGTGAAAGTGCATAAAACTAACAAGGTTAAGAACACAAAAATCAACAAGTTCCTCTGTTAAATTAAAACCAAAGAATTGAGAATCAGAGTTTAAGAAACCTGCCAATTTTAGAGGAACAAAGCTAAGTAAAATGCCAAAATAAATTATATGCCACACGTGGAAAATACACACAGAGATATTTGGCATGCTAATTAAAATAAAATAATTTAACACTAAGAAATATTTCAGATATAAATAAAGACAAATGAAAAGATACACGAATTATGTAAAAAGCTATATACTTATAAAGTATGACATAGTGAAGTGATCCAGGTTAGGCAGAAATTAAGTAAAAATCTGACCAAATTCTCAACATCTTATTTTTGATTCAGAATGCCTATTGTCTTCAAAGGGAACAATGAGTAGCAAAAGGATAAACAGAATACAGGGCACTAGAAAATGGGCAATCATCAAATAGAGATCAAATTAAAAATTTTGTACTTTAAAGATTCAGCCAGAAATTTTATAAACCCAGAATACAACTAGTCCAATAATATAATAAGTCTACTCTTATGTGAATAAAAAGAGTAAATTTATACTTCTGAAGTTTTTTTTTTTTTTTGACACAGACAGGGTCTTGCTCTGTTGCACAGGTTGGAGTGCAGTGGTACAATCATAGCTCACTGCAGCCTCAAACATCCAGCTAATTTTTAAAATTTGTTTTAGAGACCGGGTATTGCCCAGGCTGGTCTTGAACTTCTGGCCTCAAGAGATCCCTTTTGCCTCAGCCTCCCAAAGTGCTGGGAGTATAGGTGTGAGCTACAGTGCCCAACTTCATTTTTAATTTTCCTAGGACACTGTGGTTGATTCAGAAAGCTGCAGCTTCTACAGTGCCCTTTAAGGCTTGACAAAAGTTAGGCAGCTCTGACATGTGAGTAATCTTTCTTTACTAGAATGAGGTATAAAGATTCCATTAAAGCCTCTCATCTCAAGCATCTCAACTTCTTTGAAAATATCTATGTTTTCTTAACATTGTTCCACCAAAATTAATTCCTTTAGGGAAATATTAAAAAATAATCACAGCTTCTTATTTATTCTCCAAATAAATCTAGGAGTGTCTTAAATTCCTACTCTAAACTTGTTGTTTCAAAGATACTAACAAGGAACTAAAGTATTTCATGTAACATTTAAATGACCAGAGAACAAACAGGAAACACAGATGATATACACCATAACCCTCTAAGCTATAGAGTATTATACACATTTACATTACTCAATTATATAAAACCTTTTAGACCACAGTTATAAAGTACACCTTTCTGAGATGCCCCAAGTAAGATGATAAAGAGTTATGAACAAAACAGAGCATATATTAGAAGAGTGATGAAACCAAAGCAAATTTGTTGTCAACACAGGTAATTTATCAACCTTCTGATTTCTGAAAGCCAGTTTTAAAAAACTGGCTTATAAACATTGTGAATTAAAAAAAATACAAAAACTCAATATCTTCTTATGTATTATCTTGTATATCATATATTCTTACTGAAATACAGTTCTTTTTTTTTTTTTTTAACTCTTTTTCTTTTTCTTTTTCTTTTGGAGATGTTTTGTTTCCAGGCTGGTAGGTAGTGGCGCGATCTTGCCGCACTGCAACCTCTGCCTCCTGGGTTTAAGCGATTCTCCTGTCTCAGCCTCCCGAGTAGCTGGGATTACAGACGTGTGCTACCACATCTGGCTAATTTTTGTATTTTCAGTAGAGCCGGGGTTTCACCATGTTGGCTAGGCTGGTCTTGAACTCCTGACCTCAAGTGATCCACTTGCCTCGGCCACCCAAAGTGCTGGGTTTACAAGCATGAGCCACCATGCCTGGCCAACTTTTTTGTTAAAGAGACAGGGTCTTGCTATTAATAATTGGCCCAGGTTGGAGTGCAGTGGCTGTTCACAGGCATGATCTCACTACTGGTCATCCTGGGAGTTTTGACTTAATCCTTGTTGGATCTGGGCCAGATCACCCTTCCTTAGGCAATCTGGTAGTCTCCAACTCCCAGGAGGTCACCATAATGATGCTGAACTTAGTGGGGACACATGATTGGCATAGCTCATTACAATCCAGAGTTCTTAAGACTCAAGTAATCCCCTCACCTCAGCCTTCTGAGTAGGTGGGACTACAGGCACATGCCACTATGCCTGGGTAATTTCTTTTTCTTTTCCTTTTTTTGGTAGAGATGAAGTCTCATTACATTGACCAGGCTAGTCTTGAACTCCTGGCCTCAAGCAACCCTCCTGCCTTGGCCTCCCAAAGTGCTGGCATTAGAGCTGTGAGCCACCATGCCCGACCTCTTTTTATTTCTTAAAGTCAAATGAAAATATAATATTGGGCACAGTAATATATATAATATTGGACATATAATAATATATAATATCAAAATTATATTTTTATTATATAAAATATAATATATGATATTGGGCACAATAATATAAAATTCATATCATATGAACTAAAGGTGAAATTGTGACTGTATGGGAGAAAATAGATGTCAATAGTATAGAATATGAGAAAAAGAAATAAGTAAAATGATAAATCTTATTAATAATTTATTTGACTATACTTTACAAGACACATCACAGAAATACACAGGTAAATGAAAACTATGGTTTTTACAATATTCCTGAGATAGAACAAACCATTTTCAGCTTCATATTCCAGTAATATATTCACATACTAAGAGTAAGATTCACTACAATTAATGAAGAACAATTAAAAAATAAAAAGTCATTTAGACATATGTCGTAGCAATACGGCTTTATAAATGACAAAATATTTCCTCTATGGGTAAAAGTACTAAAGCAAACAGCTTCATTTTCATGATAGCAAAGGACATTAATTAGTGACTACAATCACAATAATTTTAGACTAAGGAAAAAGTACTGTAACTAAAGGAGATGCTAGTTTTGTATTTCACATGATAATACTAAGATTTTTTTTTAAAGCATGGGAGAATCATTCATTAAATAGTCTAAAAATACAGAGTGATGCTAATGACTAGAAAATAGCAGATGCCATTTCATTTTAAAGTAAAAGATGAGACCCAGGGAATTACGAGCCACTCAGTTTAACCTCTGTGACTGAAAAGCCGCTAAAGCTGTTCTTATCAGAAACAGCCTAAATTTTCAGGGAGACCCAGAGGCTTAGAAACATGGCTCAAGCATTCAAACAAATCTGCAGTAGTACACATTTATCTGATGTTTTTTGATGATACAATCATACACAATAAAGGAAAGGAGGCTGATACTATCTAGATTTCCATGAGACACATCAAGAAATGCTACAGAGATTCATTTAGCCCATGGACTATCCATGGAAAATGATGTATGTAAAATAATTACTAAACTAAAAAAAATTGCTTGCTATAAGAAATTTAGTTTTAGACTCACAGCATGTAATTTCTACTGCCAAATGTCTATCATATCAGGCTACAGATTAAAAAAAAACTAAATGTTTCTAAGTTTTGGTATATGAAAATATACATAACTGTTTTCTCACAAAAGCATAACTTATACATTTTAAAGTATCAGAAAAATATTTAGGATTTTCACTTTAAGAGGTTAATTTAATTTTGGAAATGTGGTATAACTTTTTAGAAATCTGTTCTGAAATTTTAATTGTATTAAAACAACAGTGATGAATACTGAGGTGGTTAATAGCTTTATCTGGTTTTGGAAACTGGTAATTGATTCATTATGAAAGGTAGCTATCAACCTTCAAAGCAAGAAACTTGATTCCAAGAATATTCTGATTTCTATTAACAAAAAAGTTCGTATCATATATATTTTACATCATCTTACTTCATGAATACTCAATATGTAAGTAACAGCTGTTTGCCATTACTGAACTAAGAAATTCTGTTTGGTTGAAATTAATGATCTACTCCATCTGGTTTGAAACACAAAGCAACATTTCATAACTACTGTAAAGTTCAGTTAGGAAGAAATCTATTTGATTTTCAGAGTAAAGCATAAGTTTTCCATGATTTAAATATCTATACCAAATACAAAAATAATACATAATATCTATGGAAAATTTGCACAATACACAATTAAGAAAACACATGAATGAAAATGTGAGTGATATTATTAATGTGAGTACAGTGATCAGATGTAATAGTAATTTACATGATCATCCAATCATTGATCAAATTGTTCAGATAAAATGAGATAATACACAAAATATTTAGACAACATATATTGAGAACACTAAATGCATGGTAGAAATACATGGTAAAAAAAAGTGAGTCAGTAATTCAGATATAATCACTTTAATGATTTTTATCTTGAACTTGCTAGAGATCTTAATTATTATAGAAATCCTTTCCTTCTTCTCAATTAAATGACTTCAATGAAGTAATATTAATGTTGGCAACAGTACAAAATAGTGAAAGCTAGAATACGCAAAAACTTACCAATCTTTGTGTCAAACTCATCTTTGGAAAAAGGTAGTAATGCAGAATCAAAAGGTTATAATACATGTAAGATTTACGTAAATATTAAATTTTACCTTGAAAACATTAGCATAGTTTAGAAAGAATAAACAATTGCTCTAAAGTGTCTAAATCTTCCCCAAGTTACCATATAGAGCTTGGTAGTTTGAAACTAAAGCAAAACCATGGCAAAATTAAACTGTTAAGATTAAATACCTTGGAAAACAAAAGATGAATAAATTATGCATTTAATAAATGCAGAAGAAAAATGAATATTACATTTTTGAACAGAAGTCAGAAATCTTGAAGTTGTCCATTTAAGTTACACATTCTAGCAAGTAATAAACTTCTAAGAACAATTAATTTTCCTGGCTACAGCCTTTTATGGAGATTCCATTAAAGACTAACTTGGAAAAAAATGGTAAGTTAATAGGTTTGCTTTTTATATATAGATGTTACATCTAAAATCATTAGCAGAAGACCATTCATAAAGTAAAAGAAGTGCTAATTAAACTTGGGAATGTGCAAGGCTGGCAGACTAAAATCTCTATTCATAGCATATAAACTGTTTATTTTCGCTTTGGTTATCACCTGAGTTGTAGAAAAGGTCAGGTCTTTCGAGAATATCTCCTTCATGAATGTATGGCTCAATTCGATCATCACCATACAAGTACTGCTCACTCTCGTCCATCTGACGACTCTCTACCATCTCCAGCCACTGGGAGTTATGCCAGCGAAACTTTTCACTCTGAATTTTCTTAGCCCATTCTTCATCATATTCCTGTTGAAAACAAACAGTTAACGGTTATTATATAAGCTAACTCACTTGGCACTCAGACAGCAATATTTTTATCTCTTGAGAATTTTGGGTGGCCTTCATTGGGTCAGAGGAAGCATTAAAAATACCTGTTCAGAATTATTTTATATAATAGCCAACGAAAAGCAATTACATACATAAAGAAGTCTGTGTTTGTATTATTGATTACTAATGGCAATGGCAAACACTAGAAAAGTTCAAATTTCATAAATTCTTATTACATAAATATTGCCAGAATTTAAGCAAGCAGTAAGACTTCAGTTTCCAAAGAGTTCTTGTGACTGTAATTACATTTGACCTTAGAACAAAATGGATTTGAATTGCACAGGTCCACTTATACATGGATTTTTGTTCCACCTCTGCCATCCTTGAGACAGCAAAACCAAGCTCTCTTCTTTCTCCTCCTCAGCCTACTCAATGTGAAGACAACAAGGATGAAGATCTTTATGATGATTCACTTCCACTTGGTGAATAGTAAATATATTTTCTCTTCCTTATGATTTTCTTTAAAACATTCCTTTCTCTAGCTTACTTTATTGTGAGAATACAGTATATAATACATATATAAAATATGTTTTAATCAACTGTTTATGCTATTAGTAAGGCTTCCAGTTAACAGTAGGCTATTAGTTTATGTTTTAGGAGAGTTAAAAGTTATACATGGATTTTCAACTGTGTAGGGGGATTGGTCCCCTAACACCTGTGTTGTTCAAGAGTCAACTGCATTTGTGGCACTAATGACAGGTAGTTACCATAAAATGACATATTTTGCTGTATCTTTTAGTCTAGATAACACTAGGGGGAAAGCACTATTAAGTATTATTTTAGCTGCTAAAATGGTTTACTACAGAAAACAAATATCAGAATTGAATTTAATTTTTGTTCCAACCACAAATTAATGATCTTATTTAGTTGTAATTAGTTCTTTAAATGCTTCTTGTTTTGATCATAAACTCCTATGGAGCAAGATTAGGTTATTCACTGATAGGTGTATCTGTAACACTTGTCAGAGAGAAAGTTCTTGGTGAATGATTTTGAAGGACAAATAGGCAAATTACTGTAAGCTACAGCAGAACTTCTCCATCTTCTACTTGTCCCATAGGGTGCAGCTACTACTGATTAGTGTATTGCTTTATGGACAGCAGAAATGATAGCATGGATAGAAAATAAAGGGCTTCAGATATTTCATGTCATTGTTAGAGTTCTTGGTTTTAAATTCCTCTGTCATATCTTTAAACACATTTGGTTACAGCGGTCAAAAAGGAGTTAGAGGGATGTAGGGTAATAGCACTATTAAGGTGATCACAAAAACTAAGAGGTAGACCAAATATATATTTTAGTCAAATGCTAAGCAATTTCAACTCAAGCTGAGACTCAAATCAAAATCACTATCACAGAATACATTTCTGGGATATAAAAATAAAATCTGTAATTTTATAATAAATGTAATTATTATTGTAATTTTCTTGTTAAAATTATAACTTGTTCAAGTTTCACATTATCAGCAAATCCCAGCAGTGTCAGTTGTCAGATTGTATGTTCTATACTGTACATTTAAAAAATACACAGATGCTCCCTTCAACTGAAGTTGGGGAAGGTAGAGGATATTTTTTGACTATAGTACTGCTAGTGACAATTTTGCTACCAAATTACTAAACTTTATTTTCTTTTTAATTTTTATTTTAGGTTCAGGGATACGTGTGCAGATTTGTTATACAGGTAAACTGTGTATCATGGGGGTTTGGTGTACAGATTGTCACCCAGGTAATAAGCATAGTAACCAAATAGGTAGTTTTTCAGTCTTCACTGTCCTCCCACCCTCTACCCTTAAGTAGGTCCTGATATCTGTTGTTCCCTTCTTTGTGTTCAAGTGTACTCAGTGTTTAGCACGCATTTATAAGTGAGAACATGTGGTATTTGGTTTTCTGTTCCTGTGTTAGTTTACTTAGGATAATGGCCTCCAGTTCCATCCATGTTGCTGCAAAGGACATGATCTCGTTCTTTTTTATGGCTGAGTCCATGGTATATATGTACAACATTTTCTTTAGCCAGTCTACTGTTGACGGGCATTTAGGTTGATTACATGTCTTTGTTATTGTAAACAGTGCTGCAATGAACATGCACGTGCATGTCTCTTTATGGTAGAACGATGTATATTCCTTTGGGTATATACACATAATGGGACTTCTTTTCTTTTTCCTTTTTTTTTTTTTGTTGAGATGGAGTCTTGCTGTTACCCATGCTGGAGTGCAGTGACACGATCTCAGCTCACTGAAACCTCTGCCTCCTGGGTTAAAGTGATTCTTGTGCCTCAGCCTCCAGAATAGCTGGGATTACAGGTGCCTGCCACCACCACCCAGCTAATTTTTGTATTTTTGGTAGAGATGGGGTTTCACCATGTTGGCCAGGCTGGTCTTGAACTCCTGACCTCAGGTAATCTGCCTGCCTCGGCCTCCCAAAGTGCTGGGATTACAGGCGTGAGCCACCGGGACTTCTTTTCTAATAGTTATCTATTAACATTTCTATTAGCTGTCCATCTATTTCCTAATGTTATTATTTAAAATTAAGTTGCATAAAATTAAGAGCTATCATAAACATTATGTAAAAAATAGACATTTTTTATTCAACTGATAGTTTTCATAATTAAACAACTGAAGATCTTTACCTCAGTTACATCTGTTACACTAAACTATACTTGAAATTGACTATTCAGATATAAATAATAAATCCAAATGCCATACCTCCTTAGTATTATTGATGTGGTCACAGTGACTGAATGTGATGGTAATTTATACAACCACTCAATCACTGATCACACACAAATTATTCTGCCAAAAGGAGATAATACATATAAAGTATTTAGATAACTTATATTGAGAACACTTAATAAATGTTAGCCATTACCTTAATTAATTCAGGTAACGGCTCTCTGAAATAAGTACTATAATTATCAACATCTTACAAATGAGAAAATGAGGCCCAGAACACTGAAGTAACTTGATCCAGGGAACACAGCTGGCTGTGGCTACTACAGCACTGTAAGCCTCAGGCTAGCAACGTGGAAGAGGCAGTTAAACAGAGGATAAATGAATATTTTCAGGGTTCTTGCAAAACGGCTTCTTCACTGAATGAGAATATAACAAATAACCCCCAGGGACAACTTTCAGCTCTAAGATTTTGTAAGTAAACAGTGATATGGGAGGAAGTCGTTGACCAAGCAGTGATATGGGAAGAAGTAGCTTCTGGTCTGGTAAGTATATTATCCCATCGTATTCTCAGTCATGCTCTTACTGAGCTGGCTATACTTGGGAGGGTATTGGGGAAAGAGGGAATTGAAAAATAATATGCACAGAGATGTTGTTACAAGCAGTTTTGTGGTTCGCTTTGGGCTTCCAAACTTAAATAAAATATCAAGCGATGCCTCATTGTGTAATATAGGCATATGATCAGCTTCAAAGTTATTTAGCCTAAATGCTAAATATAACTGTGAACCTCTTTAAGATTCATATAACTTCACAAGAGTACACTTTTTGTTGCCATGTGTGTCTGTGTATGTGCTCAATTAAAGTTAGCTGCAGAAAGATATTGTCGTATTAGAAATGGCCAGATAATTACAAAGAGTGATCACATAACCACACAGTAGAAAGAAAGGATAAATTTATTATATCCATTGGGGTAAGACATTTAATATATTAAAAAGCAAAATGATAATGTGGACAAGAAATTGTCCATACTAATTGGCTTTAAAAAAAAAAAAAAAGTTAGTTACAGGTTACCAAAACTCTCAGAATATGCTTTATAAAATATTAGAAATCCTAGTAAGTCCACATTAAATACAGAACTAATTTGAATGTTATTTTTTTAAAGAATAGTAGCTTGTTTCACTTGGGAAGAGGCATAAAACTAATTTTTCATTTTGGTAGAAAAATTTAAATCTGATTGAATTATCTGAACGAAGAGGTATTCATTCAAGGAAAAAGACAGAAAAATCATATGATCTGATGATTTCATTGCAATTTAAATTTCAAGCATACTCATTTCTGGTGTAAGAATAGGAGTTAAAATTCAGTCACGTGCCCAGAGCATATAAAATATGGGGTCTGCTATTCCACTAAGAGTAAAACTTGACTCCTACTAATACCTGTGAAATGTTACAGAGGTAGGTAATATTTAAAATAACAATATCCTTAAACTACATTTCCACAAAATGTATTTAGCCTAGGAAGTAATGCTTTGCAAAACCAAAAATCCTGCTTACTCTGAGTTATCATTTCACATCCTCTTTTAAGATTATCCTAACAATAACAAAAATATATCTAATAAATGTAAAAATGTATAACAAAGAAGTTTCGTCATAAACAATTGCCCTTCTAACTTTAGCCTTCTGATCACCCTACGAGCTCACATCATTATTCTTATTAAAAAACTTATACATACAAGGCTCAGTTTAAAAAGAGATTACCAAATCTATCTGACAAAAGTCCAAACACACAAACCAAAAATATCCATAAGCATCCATGGCTAACTTTTGATACTTTCTTGGTAAAACTGATCTTCTAAGACAGTGAGTTAGTACAGAACCTAGCACCAAATGTAATGACTGCCCTTACACATTCCTTTAAAATTTTCACCTCTCTTTTATCAGTTTTTGATTGAATTTACTGTATACAACCAGTGCATCTCTCGACATTATAAGCCTAAAAAGTATGGTAGCAATGATATAGATTGTATTATCATTTTCTTACTTAAAATAATTGTATTCTAACTTTTAAGCATTTTGTACTATAAAATAATAGGTTTAATTTCTATGACTAACATACTAATGAACATGCATTATTGTTTACAGGATCACAGTAAAAATACCATGGTTATTTTCTCAGCTCTAGAAAAGAAGCAAAACAACTCTTCTCTCAGGAAATACGACCCAGCACGCTACTCTGTACCAAACTGTGTATTTAGGATATTGAAAATTATATCCTGCAAAAGATCCAACAATGATTCCAGAATCCTACTATGATGAATCTACTACATTGGCAAGCAGAGTTTTCATAAGAGGTGGCCTTGAAATTAAACATGTATGTATGGTTCTTTGTTATAGATTATAGATGGAAAATGGCAAAAAACAAAACAAAACAAAACAAAAACCTCGGCTTAACAGTATGAAAGCCTTAAAAGTTTCTCCATTTAAAGTCTTAAAGAGTCATAACATAACTCTGAAATAATATTTGGAGTTTCGTGATTATAAAAGTAATATTTTCATTGTTGAAAATGGAAAATTACAGGAAAAATACCTATAAAAACTTCAGCAAGATAGAACCACAATAACTACTATATCCCACCAGTTTTCAATGACTTTCTCAACTCCAATATTAATGGATAACTTTGGAAAATATTTTAAAATATGTGTTTAAAACATTTACAGGCTAAGTATGAAACATTATTAAGATATTGGACTTGTGCCATAAAAGTTTGCTCTACTTTGTGATAATGTTGCCTCAGGTTTTCAACTGTTTACCAAATAAAGCATCTTAGAATGAAATATGCCATAAGGAACACAATATTCATTAAAACTTTTTTACTTCTCTTTTTCCTTAGTAGTAAACGTTACTTAGAATCAAATGAAATAGCATTGTTTTGCTGTATAATGCTGACCATTTATGTTTATGTTTCTGGAAAGGTTTACCAGATTTCTTGAAAATGAAATATTTTAGCTTATGGCTGTTGAGATTCTATTTACCAAGTACAGTGAATTAATAGGCTAAGACAATGGTTTTGGACTTCAGGAAAGGTTCAAAAGCACATTTTGGGGACAAATATTAAAAGTAAATCAATTGCCACCTACTATTCCTGTTTTATTAAAGAAGGGTCATTTGCAGACTAAAAAATGTGAGAAAGAATCTCAAAGTAAAGACATACAGTACTTTCCCAAAATAAAACATGTTAGCAACATTATATCCCCCTCGTGGACTAACCTTTCCTTTTTAATATTTTTCCCTTTTCCATTTCAGTGACAATTTGCTGTATCATATTCCTATGGACCATCATTTGGGAATCTCTATCTTCTGTATGTGCTCTGGGAATCCTCAATGAATATAGTTTAGTAACCATGGCAAAGTGAGTTTCTTTGTGTTTCAGCATCTGCATTTATAGCTATTAATAATATGGTATTGTATAATATAAAGAACACTGGATTAGGAGTCAGGAGACCTGGGCTCTGGTTCTAGCTCTGATATTAACTGAATTATGCAACCTTTTAAAGGTATTCTAATCTCTTTTGGTCTCAGATTCTTCATTTGTAAAATGAAACAAACCTAAGACTTACTTAAGCTCTAACATTCTATAAATAAAAACCGATGATTTATACCATGAATTCATAAAGCTGTTGAAATAACTATCCCAAATAACTAAAAAATACTGGTAGGATAGGAGTTTCTTTTAAAAAGTTAACAAGCAATTCTTAAATGAAAACCCAGTGTCAAAAAATTTTAATCAACATATATCATTAAAATCAATTCTCTCAACCTCATCCACCAATCTCTAGTCCCTTCTTATTATTCACTCCCCTCTACCTCCAGCCCCGTATCAGAAAATAATTATGAGAATTCAGGGATGTCACAGCTGAATCACAGTTAAGGTATGTCATCAAAACCTATCCAAAGCCTTTGTGGAAATACTCTAGGATTATAGCTTTTTCTTCATTTTTGAAATACTTCTTTTCACAAGGAGTATACCCTGGTGTCCTGGCTTTGAGACTTGTATTTAAAGAAAAGCATGCTTTGTTTTTTATTTCTTTCTCTTCTCAGCTCCTGACATTATGATTTTAAGCACTTAGTATCCATAAATTCTAAAGTGTTGTGAAAGACTGATGGTTTGATTTTACATAGAATGTACCATCCTTTTTGAAGTCCTACATCATTTTGTTTATTAGTTAACCACCGAAACATTATGAAGCCTTAACTAGCCTATTATCAGAGCCTGTTCACTATCATGAAAACTCTTTGTCACTGGCTTCCGTCACACCTTGTATCTCATTAACACACTATAGGATAACACAGAGCAACATAGATCTGCTTTGTGTTCTAACATAACTGATGGAAAACAGATTTTCCTTTTTCCTTTAATGTGGCAGCCCCCTAATTGAGACTGTAATATGGTTTATTTAATGTAATTTTTCATACAAAATTAAAGCAAGTCTGGAGTAATTTAGTTGCTCATTAAAGTTACGGTGGTAGCTGCTAACAAGACACTTGTTATATATTAAAAAATATTTATTCCAGTAATATCGATAGACATACACATAATTTAACATACATAATAAAGTTGTTGATTTTTATGCACATACTATCTATTTCTCAATAAGACTGCCCCAAGTGTTGACCTTTAGTCTTGACCACAAAATAAAAGAAATAACTAAATAAAATGTATTTAAGTAAGAAATCATAATTTTTTTTCATACTATGTGTGGGTTCTTTTAAGTCCAACTGTTGCCAATTAAAAAAAAACAAAGTAACATGCATAACAGGTAGGAAACACACACATTTATGTATAAAATTATGTGTGTATATGCTTAAATTCTAACAGGTTGGAAAAATATCCTAAATGTCTGCCTTTTGGTTTATGCAATATAAAAATGAACTATAAAAAAGGGTTAACTAAATTTGTCTCATTAAACCCAATTAGACTATATGGGAAACAAAAATCAAACTCACACTGGGAAATAAAAAAATTTACCAAGACTGCAAAACAAGCAAGAACCAGTTCTGCTTGGTCTGGAAAGAAGATT
Source organism: Papio anubis (assembly GCF_008728515.1). Classification (NCBI taxonomy): domain Eukaryota; kingdom Metazoa; phylum Chordata; class Mammalia; order Primates; family Cercopithecidae; genus Papio; species Papio anubis. The sequence continues at coordinate 191,199,092 of NC_044976.1, read as the reverse complement.
TTAGAAATTTCTGCCAACAATTCACTTGAAAATCACTACTCCCACATCCAACTTGCATGCCAATTAAAAGTGACCAGCATTTACCCATCCCCTGCTCTTGAAAGTTTGAGTTCTAACGCTAACCCTAACCCTATAAAACCTTCTCTGTAACTTCTTTTCAAGATGTTGTAAGATACTTTTTAAAGTGCTCTCCCTTACTGGCAAGATTATTAATAAGTCCACCTTTTCTCTCTGACACAAAGATAACTCTGCCTGTGTTATCTCTGCAGAGATCATAACAACGGGTGATGTAGAAGCTACATTTAAAGCTACATTGGTTTCTTTCATTTTAATAAACCAGCCTTATTAAGTACAATTTTGTCTGTCTGGAATGAAGGTAGCACCTACTTTTCCAAGTTTAGAATATTAGAGTTTGCTATTAATTCCAGATTATTAAAATAAAAACAATCTGCCCATGATCGTAATTAAGAGTTATTAAAAAAGGAAGAGGTACCCTTCAAAATCTCAGTGACACAAACCTATGTCACTACTAAATCATACACTGGCTAGAAAGATGACAGAAATCAGTCTTTTACCAGAGAACCTGGTTATATCCCTTTTCCTGTAAACACCCTGTAGATACAGTGTGCCGTTACTACAAATAATCTAGTGATAGGCCATGTAGTAGTATTGCTTCTGGAACGCCAGTTCACATGTTTACAGAAGAGTATCTCAGGAGTTCTCTGGAGTCTAGATGGTATTTTCATATTCAAGGAACTTTGTACTGTTGAGTTTTGTATTCTCAGGGTCTTTCTTAGTGTTTGGCACATAATAGGTGCTTAATAAACATGTATTAAATGTCTGACAAACCAGACATATCAAGGGAGCATTTTTGAAGTTCTCAAATACTTCATACAAAGCTGAGGATGTACTGATGGATACAAATCTACATGAGTTTTTAGAAGTTCTCTAGATTGGAGGGGTAGGTGATGTTCTTCCCTTCATGATTCCCATGATTGCCTTCATGCAAGAGAAAGAGGCCATAGTCAACTGACTTATAATTCCCTTGGGAGATCAACTAGCTATAGGCTTCTCTCTTCTTGCCTCCCTGCTCCTCTTTGCACCTACACCATTCCCTGCCTCCCCAAACTACAAGTAACATAGTCACACAGGTGACAATGTGCTGATGAGGCCACAGAGACTGTATCATGTAAACAAGTGATGTAATCCTCCTTGGTACCCAGGGTACTGCCACCGCACATGTTTCAATTAATCAGTTGAGGGCTTGGGCCCAACTAAATTAAACAAATCTTCACTAGTATAATATTTGCATAATTTGGGGGACAAGTACTTTACTCCAGAAAGTATATTTCCCCAAGGCTTGCAAGGCATCTAAGTTTTCTTAGTATTATTCTGCACTGTCTGTCTTCAGTGGCAAATAAGTTTGTTTTTTTAAAGGTAAATTGTTTTAAGCTAAGAATATTCCCATTCTGTCTATATATTTTTTGGATTTTTTATTATTATAGAACACAGTCAGTCTGAGAATACTAGGACATCATTATCTAGAGGTAAAAAGAATTTCAAGGGATCATCCACTCCTCTCCTAAGCAGGTTTCTAATAATTTAAGAAGTTTGTTATTTAGCCATTACTAATGCTAACTGAACAAAAACTTCACATTCTCCCTTGATGGTCTTTTTAGTGAGCACCATTTCAATGCAGCGATGGAGGCAGAAGCCAGTATTTTCATAAGTTTAAAGTGCAGAAATGAAGGAAGTAAAATATAGACAACTGTTTGGAAACTTTGGTACTAGAAAGAAGGAGAGCTAAGACAGTATCTAGAAGAGAAAAGAGACACAGGGTCGGGGGTGACTCCAGTTTAAGATGAGAGACTTAAGCCCAGAGTTTAGAAATTATTTGAAATAAAATTATTTTGTAATAAATACATTTGTATTGGAACTATCAACTTACATTCTAAACCACATACACTTAATATGTTAATCTAAACATTGTTATCTTCTAGCTACCTTTCCTAGACAGAAGGTAGATAAAAAGTATGCTAAATATAATGCATAACAGAATGACAACTGTCTCCTTTCTTTGTTGCTTCAAGTAAGATAATCATATATGGAACCATAAGAAGTTTCTTGTTCTTATACTATATACTTTATATACAACAATGGCACTGTGATCTATTAGAAAATAGTACATGAGCCATGAAATTATTCTCTAGGCATATTAAATATTCTATATTCATAAGCCCTGTGATCAGTGACCTATGTGTGAAATATTTTCGTAGAATGAGGATTTAATATGTACAGTTTCTCTATTCTGACTTAGAAATCAAAGCTAAAATGTCAACGTATCCATTTAGTTCTACACCAGTAATGAGATACTTAGTGAAATCCAAAAAACAGATAACAAATTAAGATGAATTTCTGAAATAAAATGTGAGAAAGTGACAATAAAGTTCCTAATGGTGATTGTCTAGTTTCATGATTATATCACTGGCAGAAAACCCAACTTAGTGGATTTCCAACTAAGTTATTAATTGATTTTAAAAAAATGTTATTCTGATCTGTTTAAAAAGCTAAAGTTAAACTTTTAAAACTACTGAGTAGGCTACATTCAATAAGCTTTCTAAAAGTGAGCCAAATCCAGTTTGAAAAAGAAAGCAACCTGGTTGTGCGTAGCAGTATATACCATATATAAAAACATACTTAAAATAATTGAGTATCTTGTACATCCCTGGTACAAGGCCCAAATCCAGGCAGAAGACTGTGGTAGGCAGCAAAATTGCTGGCAATAAGTCTGCGTGGTTCACAAGTTTCTAACTCAACACTTAGATTATCTCTTTGATCATATCCCTCTAGTCATGTATCCTTTAAAAACCTCCAAAACTATGAATAATATTGAGATTTTTGTATTTCCCATCATTTCAAAGCAACTTAAACGGCAACTGTATGTATAAAATAAAACTATCAATTAACTGGAAAAAATAGCTGATACAAGATTTGATTTATTAAAAAAATTTAAGGGCCAAACCACAAAATTGATTATGTTTTGACAGAACTGTCTTCCAACTCCCCACTCCTATACAATAATTTATCTGAAAAACAAGTAACTCTGTGATGATATGTAGATCAGAACTCTGAATACCTATAAAATCTCTTTAAGTAAGGGGCCGATGACTTAAAAGTTGAAAGCTAAAGAACTTACTAATGTTTAAAAAGTAAATTTGTTATCATTGTATATCCTGAATCTTACCAAAATACAAATTTGGGTTTACACTGAATGCATTGTTTAAAATAGGTTTACAATGTCTTTTTCCCCCAAGATGAAGTCAATTATACTTTGTGTAGAAAAAATACTTACCGCTATAATATCTAATGTATTATCACAGACCTTTCGGATTTCATTATTCTTATCATGCATCAGGTCTATGAGATATGCTGGAGCCTCTGAATAAAAATGGTTAAAGATACAAACTACATTTGATATTGTGGCTAGTCAATAATACTAGAAAAATCTCATATTTTTCTAAATCTAAATGCTAAATGGAAATTTAACTCAAATTTTAAAATAAAACCATTAATACAAGATGACTAGAAACACTTAATATTTCATTTGTTTAAAAAAACAGGGATAGTAGGGACATAAAAAAGAGAAAAATCTAGATAAAAATGGGTAAGGAAAACAGTCAGTAAATCTCAGAAAGTACAAGACCACATTTGTGAATACATGAGGATCATGAACATAAATAAAGAGGAAGCTCTATAGTTGCGTAGCTATAAATGCTTCTTCATCTATCCTGCTCTCCTAAAAATTCAGGAAAACTAATTTCATACAAAACTAACAAGAGAGATTCATGGTCAAAAAGAGAAGGCATGATAAAACATTTTCACATAAAAGAAAGCTGCAACCTAATATTTCAAAAGAGATAAATATATTTTAAAAAACAGTATATATATACACACACATATATACACACATATATACACACATATATACATATATACACATATATACATATATACATATATACACATATATATACATATATATACACATATATATATACACACACACACACAAAAGTGAAATTATTATATTGGATAGCAAATAACATGGAAAATAGAAGTGGAGATAATAGACTGTCAAATAGAAAGATATACTCCTTTAGAACTTGGTGACAATGCATGATGAAATTTAGGTTTGCATCCCAAAAGAAAAAAAAATGGAATGTATAATTACAAATAAGTAAGAGAGAAGGGACAGAATGAAGCAAACGCAAATTAATAAAGAAACCTTGATGAATCTAAAAGAGGAAGTGAAGAAAAACATTGTGATCTCGCATCAATACTATCAATTGGTCTTAGTTAAAACAATTTGAAAACAGAGTCCACAAATTTCTACTAAGAAACTCTAGCACACATACACAAGTACATACCATTCTTTGTATCACTGATTACACCCCCAAAATTTTATCACACAGTATTATGACTAGCTAGTGGCAAAGTGATGACTTAACTCATTAGTGTTACTTACTACTTAAATTGTTGTTTTTTAAAAATAGATTTAGGGGACCCAAGTACAGTTTTGCTACATGGCTATATTGCATAGTGGTTCTTACTATTTTTTTTTAGGGATACAAAAGGTATATTTAAAAATGTAGAAAAAATATACAGAATAATGTATTTGTGCATTCTGAAACTCATTTTTAAGAAAATATGTAAAAAATATGTATTGACTGCCTCTTTTCTCCACTGGAATATAAGTTCCACTAGGGCAGAGACTTTGCCTATCATATTCACTATAGTACCCCAGGTTTTAGATCATAACAAGTGCTCAATAAATTTTTATTTAATGAATAAATAATCATCTACATACTTCACATGGTTTTGTGAGAATAAAAATTATTAGAAAAATATTAAAAATTTTCAAGGGGAATCTAAAATAATCTAGACAAATGTGGATTATAATCTTCCCTCAGCAGCCATGGGAGACTGGTTCTAGGATCCCCCAATGATGCCAAAATCCACAGATGCTTAAGTCTCTTATATAAACTGGTGTAGTATCTGCATATGGCCTATGCTCATCCTCCCGTATACTTTAAATCCTTCCTAGATTACTTACAATACTTAATAAAATTTAAATGCTAAGTAAATAGTTGTTATACCATATTTTCTGTTTTTTATTGTTGCATTTCTATTCTCTATTAGAATGCTTTTTGAATAAATTTAATCTATGGATAGTTAAATCAGCAGATGAGCAACCCCCAAATAAGGAAGGCCAGCTGTATTTTATTTCCCATACTGCAATTGTTGAGATTATATAAAAATATAATCAGCATTAGTTCTCAATTCTTATGTGATTGAGTCATGGTGTGAGTCAGTTTAATATTTTAAACATCTGAATATAAATCATATATTTATCTAAAATAAGTCTACACTAGCTATCTCATATGTCAAGTTTTCTGTTCAAATTATATCAACTAATATTGATCGAACTTTCTAACAAAAAGAAAAGGAATAAAATCTTGCCTAATAGATTTTTTTTATTTTAAATATTCATATTGGATTCATAGGGAGAATCACAATAAAATGCTAAAGGTTATGGTGAAATAAAATATTTCAATAATTTTTAATATGTAATACATTGTAACATGACAGATTTAAATGCCATTGACATCAACAAAAATCGTGTTTTTTGAACTCCAAAACATTTTTAAAATTTATTATTTTTCAGCTTTTTTTTTTTTTTTTTTAAGAGACAGAGCCTCGTTCTGTCATCAAGGCTGGAGTGCAATGGCGTGATCATAGCTCACTGGAGCCTCAAATTCCTGGGCTCAAGTGATCTTCCTACCTCAGCCTCCCAGGTAGCTAAGACTATAAGCATGCCCCACCATGCCTGGCTTAGAAAACATTTCTGTGTTTTGTATTTTGGAAAAGCACTTCAGTGATCTTTATCCAATTTTAAGACACAAAGTTTTTATAAAAATTTTAACTCAGCAGATCTTTATCTCCCTGTTGCACCATTATCAACATGTTATAATCTTCAGGACAACTATTCAAAAAGTATTGACTCCAGATTCAGTGACATAAAACAGAAATTAAACTTGGGGTAAAATGCAAAGAAAGTTACACTGAAAAGAAAGGTCAAATAGGAATTCTCTTAATTCTGTGGGCTCTGATAATAAGGTACTAAGTATACATTTTAAACAGACTTTCCAAAACAGAGGCAGTAACACTTATTCACTGTGTGCAGGTACTTGGTAGGTACTTTAAATACTTCACTTTTTAGTCCTCACAAAAAACCCTATGAGATGACCTGTAAATAGGGTTCTCTCTCAAAGAAGTTACCTAGAAAAACTACATTTTCATTTTACTCTTTTCTGTAGTGGCTTCTATAGTTATGTAAATTTTAAGTAATTCTACACATAAAATACACCTTCAGAGACTCTCAACCCAAAAAAGCATATTAAAGGTTCCAAGAAGACCTTGTAGCAAGAAAACTTGTTAACTTTAACTCAGTGTTTCCCAAACTTATTTACTATCAGAGAACCTTTTTTTTTTCACTAAGCAGCTATTAATACTTAAGGATTATGTTCCATGGAATACAGCTGGGGAAAAATGAATTTACTCCAATTATTTTAACACTGTTCAAAAGTGTATTTGGAATTTACCTTTCTGGGAAAGTCAGTTTATAAACCACATTAAAAATATTTATTCATGCCTGTAATCCTAGCACTTTGGGAGGCCAAGGTGGGCGGATCACGAGGTCAAGAGATCAAGACCATCCTGGCTAACACAGTGAAATCCCATCTCTACTAAAAATACAAAAAATTAGCCGGGCGTGGTGGCAGGCCCCTGTAGTCCCAGCTACTCGGGAGGCTGAGGCAGGAGAATGGCGTGAACCCTGGAGGTGGAGCTGGCAGTGAGCTGAGATTGTGCCACTGCACTCTAACCTGGGCGACAGAGCGAGACTCAATCCAAAAAAAAAATTATTACTTTCTGTACTCTTAGCTGTTAAGGCAGAACAGTATTTGTATTTTGATAGCCCATATTAGCATTTCTCAAATTAGACTTGCTATTTATCAGACTTGACTCTTAGAGACTCTATATGGTTCCAGAATTTTTAATTTTGTTTTGAGATAGGGTCTCCCTCTGCCACCCAGGCTGGAATGCAGTGGCAAAATCATAGCTTACTGCCGCCTTGACCTCTTAGGCTCAAGTGATAATTCCTGCTTCGGTGTCCCGAGTAGCTGGGACTACAGGCATGCATCACCGTGTCCAGCTCATTTTTTATCTTTTTATTTTTAGTAGAGATGAGGTCTCACTATGTTGCCCAGGCTGGTCGCAAACACCTGAGCTCAAGTGATGCTCCCACCTCAGGTTCCCAAAGTGCTGGGATTACAGGCATGAGCCACTGTGCCTGGCCAATCACACTGGATTATAATTTTATATATCTTGTATATTATACCTGTCTATCTCTCCAACTAAACTATAAACTCCCTGAGGTCAAGGACTTTCTTATATATCTAACACATAAGCCAGTATCTGTTTAGATGGTCAAAGCTTGAGAAATGTGTGAATAAATGAATGTTTAATTATATATGGTAAAAGAGTTAGCAGATACCAAAATTTTCAGCTTAAGAGGCTGTGTAGATGACAATGTTGTTATTCACAATGAATACAGATGGCAGGACTGTTCTGCTTATCAGGAGATGATGTTACCAATATTGAGTACCCTTTGGATGCAAGAATGATAAACTACCAGGTACTAAGTACCTCTGTGTATTGGGAACTATTACAGACAATTTAAATCCATTAGTACTTACAACAATTCTACAAGGTACGAGGTCTTTTTATTTTAACAATGTTACGGGCATTTTTAAGGTATATGATTGTATCCTAGGGAGGTTAAGTAACTTTCCAAGGTCCTGCAGCTTTGTAAGTAGCAAAAGGTAATTAAAATTACGGCTATTTGATTTACAAAGATCTCTAGACTACAGCATGCTATGCCCCTTTAGGTAGGTGGAAGATAACCAAGTAGCAGTTAGCAACAAATGCCTGGGGCTCAAGATAGGGGTTATCAAGATTAAATAGTTAGTATATAGTTGGTAGCTGAACTCATGGGAATAGATGTGGTTTCTCACGTAGAGTAAATAAGGTAAGATTAGAAAAGGACCAAGGATAGTCCTAGAAACCTCTGATACTTAAGGTATGTTAATAGAGAAGGAAGTTTTGATTTGTTTGCTAAGTTTCTTAGGAATCACAACCTGATAAGTTAATAAAATTGTTCTCATTATATTCTACCTATATACTGATTTGGGGTCAACAGCTTCCATGGAAAATAGGTTATCTTGTAAATTTATCTCAAAACTTAGTGTTTTCAGCATTATTTCAACATTTGCCAAAAAAACAAAAAACCCCAAAAACCTAAAGATGCATCTTTTCTGAATATGTGAAATATTGTTATCTACTGTAAACACTGAAAGGATACGTGTTTCCTTGATTATGACGTCTCTTGTGGCTTGGTGGAAAACCATCTGGTAGAAGACATAAATTATCTGACATACAAATTCATCATCTTCCTGTTGAGCTGTAAATAAACAAAAAATTCAAATAAAGAATACTATGTTTATATACCAAATTTAAAATAATTGAGGGGAATAATATCGAATGAGAAAAACTAAAAGTGATAAGGAGGTAAGTAAGCAGAAATGGATTAAAGTAACTTCTATGTTCCTAATGTAAAATGGTAACAGTTATCACCACTTGTTTTATCCATCATAAGAATTCTTTAAACAATTCTAATTTGTAAAATAAACCTGGTTCTATTTTGTCTTTATAATGTTGACTTCGCAGGAGAAAAATGATTCTTAAAAATTATCATGCCTTCTAAACTCTAAGTTTTTGGTAGAAATTGAACTATTATAAAAAGGTATTTCCTTTTGTTGAATAATGTTCAGAAAGTTAAACTTTACAGATTGCATGAAATAATAAGTAATTTAGTTTCCATCTAATTAATTATAATAGTAAAAAAGTTACATAATCATAAAGGCTAATTAATAAATCTTTAATATCATACAAAGAGTAATTTACATAACAGCTGATGTCCACCGATTAGTATGTAATGGAAAAAGCATAATTGCTTATAGAAATCTAACCTTAAGTAATGATTATGAAATTAGATTTAATAGTATAGTTTGCTATCAACTCTTGGTAACAGTTCAATGACATTTTAGAAACAGAGTTTCAGGTCAACAGAGTATCAAACCAGTTGTGTAGAATAAATTGTGGGTCCCTTAAAGTTCAATTTGTCCCAAATCATCTCCCTCACTAACTTGCCAAAGTACTACTCTCCCAAACAAATTGGGCTAAATTTCTCACTATTAATTAATATCTTGGTATACAGTATTCCCTCACTTAATACCAAAGACTTTAGTCTTGAAAATCCATATATTTCTTAAAAAGAATATTATAAAGCCTCTGCCTGTGACAATCTCATGTCAGATTATAATCACTATGGGACAGTAATTCCAGGATGCAGGTCATTTTGCTTCAACTTTCTTCAGCTCTCCACAAAATCTTCATTCTCACTCTGTCAACTACATGTCTTTACTTTCACCTCCCAACTACTTAGTCTTTCTTTTAATTATTTGTGATCTGACTGTGAGAAGACTGTATCAAAGTAAACACAAATATGTTACAGTTTTGAGAAGTATACTTCAAATATTGGGGCATTATCTCTAGATGACTTATTAAAATGAATTATATTAAGGAACTTACAAATTAAATTTAAAAAAAACTCAAAAGAGAAAAATGTGCAAGAGGCTTAAATAGGCACATCTTTTTATTGGCTATCCCTAAATAATCAATAAACATAAACAGGTGCTCAACTTCATTAGTCATTAGGGAAATACAAATTAAAATCACAATGAAATACCAGTATGATGGCTACAATTGAAAGGACTGACAATGCCCAGTATTGGAGGTGATGTAGAAAAATTGCAGCTCTCTTACATTACTGGTAAGAATGAAAACTGGCACAACCACAGATTCACACAGTTTACTAAGGCCAAACATATATACAAACTCTGTGACCCAGCCATTCTACTCCTATGAGTGAACCTAATGGAAATGAGTACATAAGTGCACCAAATGAAAGGTTTCAAAATGTTCATAGGAGCATTATTTATAATAGTCCTCCTCCTCACAAAAACCTAACTCTACTATCCATCAATAGTAGAAAGGATAAATGGTGGTATATTTATATAATAAAATATTACATACAATAAAAATGAACAAACTTTTGTATACAACATAGATGAATGTCACAAATATAAGGAAGAACAAAACAAACTAGATTCCACTTAAATAATAAAGTTCAAAACCAAGCAAAACTAATCTAGTGGTGACAAAATAAACTTATCTTTTGTTTCAAACTAACCACTTTGAAGGAGGTGGTAATGACTGAGAGGAGGGAGAAGAGGCATTTCTAAGGTACTGGTAATGTTTTATTTTCTAACATTAGTGATAACAACATGGGTGTGCTTACACTGAAAATACATTGAGCTATACTTAACAATTTATGTATGTTATATATTCTAAAAGTCTATTAAAATTAATACAAAATGCATATATATTATGCCTAGTACAAGATGAACTGAGATGAGAGTATCTTCTTCAGGGATCTCATATTAGCATTTTTAACTTCTATACTATTGGCTAGCTATGATGTGTAAGATCCTAGAGAACTTGGCCCTAATAAGATTCAGATAAATTTTGTATGCAATATGGAGAAGAATGAGCCCTGCCCCTTAAGAGCAATATAAATGCAAGGGGAAAACTCTAGGCCTACACTGTCAAATATTATAGCCATAAACCACTGCAGCTAATTAAATTAATTCAAAAATTCAAGTTATCAGTTGTGACAGCCACATTTCAAGTGTTCTACAGCTACATGTGTCGGACACCACACATATAAAACATTTTCATCAACTAAGAAAGTTCAGAGAACTCAGAGGACAATAAATTCTGGATCTAGAAGGGAATATTACATTTAGAATCAGCTTCCAAATGAACCTTCCAACTTAGAAATCAAGTTTTAAAAAATAAGATTTCTACAAGAGAAGAGATCCAATTCAAACCAACACAAATCTCAACAGAAAGAAGTGATATAGCCGGGCGTGGTTGCTCAAGCCTGTAATCCCAACACTTTGGGAGGCCGAGGTGGGCGGATCACCTGAGGTCGGGAGTTCGAGACCAGCCTGACCAACATGGAGAAACCCCATCTCTACTAAAAATACAAAATCAGCTGGGTGTGGTGGCGCATGCCTGTAATCCCAGCTACTCAGGAGGCTGAGGCAGGAGAATTGCTTGAACCTGGGAGGCGGAGGTTGCGTTGAGCCAAGATCACACCATTGCATTCCAGCCTGGGCAACAAGAGCAAAACTACGTCTCAAAAAAACAAAACAAAACAAACAAACAAAAAGAAGTGATATGATACAGTGGTCCTCCCTTATCTGTGGTTTTTCTTTCCATGGTTTTAGTTAACTGTAGTCAACCATGGTCAAAAATATTAAATGAAAAATTCTAGAAATAATTCATAAGTTTTAAACTATGCACAATTCTGAAGAGTGTGATGTAATTTCCCACTGTTCCACTCCATCCCATCCAAGACATGAATCATCCCTTTGTCCAGTGTATCCAGGATGTACATGCACGCCACCTGCCTATTAGTCCCTTAGTAGCCATCTCAATTATCAGGTCAACTAGCACAGTATTGCCATGCTTGTATTCAAGTAACCTTTATTTCATTTAATAATGGCTCCAAAGTATAAGAGTAGTGATACTAAGCATATTGTTATAATTATTCTGTTTAATTATTAGTTATGGTTGTGAATCTCTTACTGTGCCTAATTTATAAATTAAACTTTATCATTGGTATGTTTAGAAAAAAATAGTATATACACGATTTGTTAGTATCTTTAGTTTCAGGCATCTGCTGGGGGTCTTGGAATGTATTCCCCTTGATTAAGTTGTGACTACTATATTAGTTGTTCAAGGTTGGTGAGGAGAGTACTTCTGTAAAATTGGTCCTGAACTGCTTTATAGCAACATTCTTAACTTTGAAAGCTAAAGATCTTTGATATTACTGTATCCAATCCCAGTTAGTAGTATATTTAATTCATTTTTCTTGATTATATAAGTTGCTATAAAACAATGTAATGAGAAAAACAGATTCAAACTCTGCATTTTATATTTAAATATTTAAATCAATAAGCTGTTAAATCAATAAGACATTAACATGAAAATGCATTAATGTTATTTACCATTTAGCAATTCAATGAGTGCAGGGATTATCCCAGATTTGGCTAGCAATGCAGCACAAGAGTCATCCATGGATACAGTTCCAATCATTATAACCACTTCTAAAACAAGATCATCTTCTGCAGCACCTAGTGAAGTCAAGCCATAGAAAGTTTTCACTGAAATGTCCTGATCCAAATTCATTTAAGAGTATCAAAATGTAAATACACAGAAAGGATACCGAAAGCTATTAAATCAAGTCATATGAATCCTCGATATGCTATAAATTTGTCCTTTTTCCAAATTTCCATGTTTGCTGATGACAGTTTGTGATAGTGGGGGGTAAGGGGGGGCAGTAGAAAAGTGGAAATAAGCCTTTGAGAGTGCAACTGAATGACAACATAGACACAGAAAATAAAAGACTCATCTGAATGCCTCAAAGACCTTTGTGCGTGTGTATGTATATGTAGAGGGATGGTATTTGGTAATTTTAAAGAGACAGAATAAAAAAAATTACCAAAAGACCGCAAGAAAGGTAGAATAGGAAACAGAAACTAATACTAAGAAAACACACTGTTAGGAAAAAGAGAGTATATATATAAGAGGAGATCCAGTGACTACCTTTCTGGGAGAAAAGAGCTGTGAGAAGAAATGGCTTTTCCTAACATAATAATAAAATAGTCACACAAAACTGCTCTAGCAGCCTTATCCATAACAGAAAGAAATAACTTAGTGATTATGCAAAAGTGAAATACTCAGCACAAACCTGGTTTTAGTTTATCCTTGAGGTATGGAACCAACTTATATTCTTTAAGAACCAATTCCCAGTCTAAGTCTGGAATGGTCAAGTTTGCAAGAGTTCCCAAACATTCAATCACAAACTCCTCTTCCTCATCATTAGAGATCTGGGCTGCAAGGTCCCCAACATAATCCTGAAGAAAACAGAATTTTAGTATACATTTAAATTATTTTTTATTTAATCTAATAATTAACCCACAGGAATCTAACAATTGAACCCACTGAAAGAAAAAATCAATATCAAATGTGATTTTCTTGTTTTAATAATCTTGAGCTAAATTGCTAAAGAAGCCTATGGTGAGCTGGTTTAAGGCAAGAAGACTGTAGTGGGGTGGAGGGATTAGGGGTAAGGGTCACAAAACAAAAACAACATTGAAACATAGGTTGAGATTTCTAGGTGCTAAACTAACAAAGAAGTTGATAACATAAGAGCAATTTGGATTATAAATTAATATTTGACGAGAATCCAGTAAGAGTTGTATTTCCAAATGTAGCAATTTCAACTCCCAGTCTATTTTAATAGAAAGCCAAAATGATACTTACAATAAACAGATTTTTAGTTGGTCCATCATGCTGAGAAATGTTTCTAATCATTTTCATCAGCAATGGATCCTTAAACTTCAGAGCCCTCTTCATGAGCATCTTCAGCCCATTTCCTGAAACAGAAAAGTCCCCCAATAAAATTAAGGTTAACTTAAGTTTAATGATTTTTTGTTTAGTTCTCAAAAAAAGCCACAACTATTTATATCTAGTAAAATGCACAACTCTTAAGGGTACAATTTGATGAATTTAGATGCAACCCATACCATATATCAACATATAGAGTATTTTCATTCCCTCTAGAAAGTTCACTTGTGCCCCTTCCCAGTCAATCGTGTTCCCCAAATATAATCACTTTTCCTCTTCCCTGTCTCATTTTTAAACACATATAAGTTTTGCCTGATATAGAACCTCATATAAATAGAATCATACTGTATGTGTTCTTCTGTGTCTACAATTTCTACTATAAATGTTAAAAACAAAAGTACTTTTGACTCAGAAAAATTGTACTTCTGGGAATTTATCCTAACAACATAAAAATGAAAATGTGTAAAGATTCAGAGAATGAGTAATCACTATAGCACTGTTTGTAACAGAAAAGAGGTGGCAACAAACTATATCCATAATAGTGAAGTAAACTATGGCAAAATTCTTTAATAGACAATTTTGCAGTTATTAACAAATATGCTTTATAAAAGCATTTAAACACATAGAATATTATTTCATGATATTACTAATTTTAAAAGAATATATCATGATATACAGACAATCACATTTTTATTTAAAAATATGCAGAACTATTATACTAAAATCTTACCTATGATTATCTGTGGATGGTAGGAATAAAGATTCAAATTTTTTCCTTTTTGCTCATTTTTGCTTTTTATAACAAACACATACTACTTTTCAAATAAGGCAAAAATTATTGGGCAGATGCTGAAACATCATAATGTATGACAGGCTGTTCTACCAAGATATTATAGAAATAATCTAATACATTTGTATTTTATTACCTCATATTGTAATAGACTGCTTTGCAAAAAAAAGTTTCATTTTATCTAGAAAATGTTTTAAAAATCAAATTTCAGTGAAGGCTAACTCACCATGGTTTCTAAAATGTTACCAGAAGGTAAGTGTCTGCATTCATGATGTAAGAATATTCTATCTAGGCCGGGCGCGGTGGCTCAAGCCTGTAATCCCAGCACTTTGGGAGGCCGAGGCGGGTGGATCACAAAGTCAGGAGATCGAGACTATCCTGGCTAACATGGTGAAACCCCGTCTCTACTAAAAATACAAAAAACTAGCCGGGCGCGGTAGCGGGCGCCTGTAGTCCCAGCTACTTGGGAGGCTGAGGCGGGAGAATGGCGTGAACCCGGGGGGCGGAGCTTGCAGTGAGCCGAGATCGCGCCACTGCACTCCAGCCTGGGAGACACAGTGAGACTCCGTCTCAAAAAAAAAAAAAAAAAAAAAAAAAGAATATTCTATCTGACCTTTAAGGATTATAGCTATGAAGAAATTATGTGAAAACAGGACTTACATAATCATTATAATTCTTAATTCTTTATTATCTATTTTCCATCATATGCCAAATACCATATACTAAAAACGTTACCTACACTCAAAGGCACTGACCTTCACAGATAAGCTGTACATTTCTTTTGTTAGCAGCAAGATTAATGCAGAAAGAAATGAGTTCCAAGTCAATTCGTTCATCTGAACATTCAAACAGCATCTTCATTAACTAGCAAGAAGCACAAGGCACATTTTACTCAAGAAACAAAAGAAAAAACCAAACATAGAAGCAATTATTTTTATCATAATGTATTATCTTAGACTGTACACTGGACATAATATTATTAGTTACGTTTCAACACATAAAACTGGCAGGCATTCACTGTTCAACAACTGGATGAATAAACAGTTAATGAACTCTTAGATGCTCAGCATTAAGTATAAACTTCTACCTGCAGTGGAGAATATAAGTGAAGAATTAGATAAAACATCTGTCCTTAAATAATTAAACATTGTTTGGAAGCAGAGCATTCCAAGCAAAGAAAATAGCTTATGCAAAGGTCACAATGCAGGAAAACACAGTACTCTTTGAAGAACTAAAAGAAAGCAAGCATTGTTGGTGAAAGGGAAACAACAGTTTTAAGAGATAAGAAGGTAAAAACCAGATCATGCAGGGTCTTGAAGTACATGTTAAAGATTTTGGCCTTCGTGCTAAGGATGATGGGAAGCTACTAAAAGCTTCTAAATAGGAAAGTGTCAGGATAAAATTGGTGTCTCAAAAAGATTTAGCCAGTGTAAAAAATAGAATAAAATTCCAAGAAAATATGGGGAACCATGTAGGATGCTAGAGGAAAAGTCCAAGTGAGAAGATGGGTGTCTGAACTAGGTAGAGATAAAAGGATTGATTAGATATATATTTAGAAAAGAGAACCAAAATGGAATGGAGTAACTGACTAGATGTTACAGTTAAAGCAAAGGAGGAGTCAAAGATGACTTCCAAGTTTATGCACTGAGCAATGACATACATGGTGATGCCAACATCTACCAAAAAGGAGAAACTAGGGTAGAAAAAAACTTTAAAGGAAAGATGGTAATTTTGGTTTTAGATATGTTGAGTTTAAGCTGCTCATGTGGTAGTCTAGTGCAGATATTCAGTAGGAAGTCATAAACGCAGGCCTGAGTTTAGAAGAAATGTCTGGACTGGAGGTAGAATTTTAGGAACTGGCATATATGGTTGAAAACTGAAGTTGCAGGCTAAATCCAATCACTTGGGCATGGGTATAAAATGAGAAAAGAACTTTTTGAGTGATAAGAGAAAAAGGAGGAGGGTGTGAAAAACAGCAGACAAAAAGGTAAGAAGGAAAAGGTAGGCTACCTATGCCATTTAGCAGTAATCTAGATTTGTCATAATGAGAGATAGCTGCTATAATAAAGGACAAATGAACAAATTTCATGCTATGTTTTAGAGAAGCTAGTCTTCTATTATTGTCGAATCAGCAAATTAACTTAGTGTATAGTATGTAAAGAGAATTTTCTCTCAGCCCAAACTGTTAACAACAAATAGAAGTTATTCCTAAAATTTATAGTATAAAAACTTCTTATGTTTTATCTCAGGGCAATACCTTTTTAGAACAACATGCCTTCATGAATCCAACACAGCGAATAATAAATATTTATTTATTTTAGACCACTTTCTGTTAAATCTTGTTTTGATTACTCTTAGTTCAAGATGACTTCTGCATTTCAAAAATGATATGTGGTCAATATACAAAAATCAATCATATTTTTATGTGTTAGCAATGAACAGCTGAAAACCAAAATTAAATTTGGTTAAATTAAATAAAAAACACAATATCACTAGAATTGTTAGGTATAATTCTAAGCAAATACACTGATCTGTATGCTGAAAATTACAAAATACTGTAGCAGGTGAACGGCTGGCATGTATCATGTGCTCTCCCTGAGGGCAGATATTTAACCACAAATATTACCACTGATGGCATCTCTGGGTAAGAATCATTAATACTTAATAATGCCACAGAATAAAAAAAGATTCAAGGGCAAAAATAAAATAATCTTAATTTACTGGATATATATTTAACAGATTTCACTACCTATCTGCCCAATTAAAATTAAATTACAAATAAAATTGCCAATAAAAATTAAATTACAAATTACCAAAAATGTAGGTGACAATCCTCTAATTAATTGCTATGTTTTCTAAACTGTAATTAAAAACCCACTATAGATTTTTTTCAAACTGAGAATTGGTTACATTGAAGCAATGTTTCAAGCTAAGTATTTATTGCTAACAAAAATTATTTACTTCAAATCAACCTTTGTGGTATGAAAATTAGCCTTAAACACAGGGCTACAGGTTATTATTTCAGAAGGTAAATTTTCTTTAAAGTAATTTCCATATTAAATTCTACCTAGAAATAAATAATCAGAAACTAGATTTTTAGAAAATAAAGCATGGCTCGAAAACTTACTCAACTCCCATTCCGCATATCAAGCTAAATTAGGACTAAATATAAATGGAATGCATAATGATATAGAATTAGTTTTTCATAAGAAGAGAAATAAACATTTCAATTTTAATTAAAGCTTTCAAATTTAAAAAAGCAATAGTTTAGTTCAAACTCCACATGAAAGAGTATGTCTTTAATTTGATTGCTATGATGGCACTTCAAAAGTAAGTGTAATTGCTGACAACTAGAAAATATTAAAACTAGATTTGTTCTGTTTTAACTATGTCCATTGTCATCTTTTACTAATTTATCAGAAAAGCACTAAAAGGGCTTCAGTCTGTGCGATGAAGAGGCAATAGTGTTCAATCAGACAAGTCCCATACTGAGTATCAGATACCAAAGACCCATGACTGAAATCACTGTGTCTAGACTCTCTGGCACCTGACTTCACTTATTTACCAGTGACCAGAGGCCAACCCCCACAGCTCTCTGTATTCACATATAACTCTACCACCCCCATCCCCTACCCAAACATCTTTGAATGATTATACCAGAACTTTGCATGCCTCCGGAATCTTTTCTGACTGGCTACTCCCTAACTCTCCTGTTTGAAGTGATGCTCTGGTTTCTGAACTTCGGCAGATAATGGCAGGCAAGAGCAAAGGGGGCTGTCAGAAAGGACGTTTACCAGCATTCAGCTAAAAAGAAGCATGTAGATCAAAGGGGGCCATATAGGACAACTGCGGTGGAAAACATGTGGATCACTATGAAGATTCTTGCATGCTGTTCTAGGATAAAATATTAAATAACACCATGACATCACTACCTAACCATGTACTTTCATTGGCCATTCTATTACCAATAAATACTTTTATAAGCATCTGGATGGCATTTGCACCCATTTAAACAAAACACGCATCTCAGAGGTCTAAATAACAATGAACTGTTAATGTGTACTTTTAACTATTATTAGAATACAACCATTAACTCCCGGTTATCCTCAAGTATGCTTACCTGAAACAATCTACCCACTGAGACCGTTAAGATCATGTATAAAGACTTGACCTGGCCCCTAAATTTTACAGAACAGTGATACAACAGGGTAAGAAAATTAGAATACATTAGATATCTAGAGGCAATAAAGTACAAAGGAAGTAAAGCAATATAATATTGGGAGAGATTATGAGACATGTTGTATATATAATCACCCACTCCAGATGCTAAATATTTTCTAAAAGTAAATTCTAATCTCATTATAGGTTTATCCTATAAAACACATGTGATAGGCAGTATTTAAAATGGACTATAAATGGGTCAAAATTGTGAGAAAGATTTTACTAAGAATATCTTACTTTCAAATAGTTAAATTTATAAAGCTCCTTTAATATATGTAATTAATGAAGATGATTATACTCAATTTCTTTTTCATCATTGAAATGAATATGAATTACTACTAAGCCACTGCTTTCCTACCTTCAAAGTCATGTTACTGGCAATACATGAGGATTTTTACCAAGCAAAAATTAATATGCATAATTACAAAAGAACAGAATATTATATTAACTCTAAGATATGCCAACCGGGGTTATGACTTTAGTAAGTAAGTTAATCAGTGGCTGATTAAACTCATGAGTGAGTTTAAAGCCTTACTGATATTATAAACATTACTTTGAGTAGCCAATACCTCTAAAGGAGTACCTTTTTAATTCCTGAAGGAAACTTGGACATTTCATTTAATTTCTGACTTGTTTTCCATCATTCTTTTATTTTGCAATTAACTTGGCACTGGGTGGCAATAAAACCACGTCAACTTTTCTCCTTAAATATGTAAAATTTGGCACTATAAAGTAAAAGTTATAGGCTGGATACCATATTTGAAACAAATATATTGTACAGTATCATTTGTTTTTCTCAAAATACTAGCTCATATAGAAGCTTCAGGATGTTTACAACACAATTTGGTAACACCACCTTATTCCCTAAAGGGCCGAAATTTCAAAAAGAAAAAAATGGGAAAAAGAAAACATCGAAAATCATTGACCTCCTAAATTTGGAAAATGTTGTTCACAAAATACAGATTACACATGTACTGAAAACTTCACTGCATACATGTTTGATGTTAGAAAACTGTCTGGTAAGAAAATACGCATGGATGTTGTTCCTGAAAAGGTATGGGAGAATTTTCTGTATACAAAGTTTTAAATTGCAATAATAACAATATCTAAAAAGTAACCTAGACAGACTCTTATTTCTGATTCTTTCATTTAAAATAAAATTTTACATTTTATATTTGAGATTATACATTCTAGAAGAACAGGATAACTCCAAATTCAAAATTGTGTAAATAAGTTTCCTATTTCTTCTTGGACTGCATATATTTCACTTTTATTTAATGTTATTCTCTTTAAAATCTAAATCTGGATAAAAACAGTCAATCTCGGCAAGAATATTATTATTTTTTGGCTGCTTTCCAGTTCATATCCTGTGGTCAATGAAGTTCTGACTCAAAATGGAATCGGAAAAGGAACACCCTTTGAAACTGCAAAGCAGAAACCTTTAGAACATATGGAGTGAGACTGTAGTAAATCACCTGTAATCTCCCTTTGACATGGCTACTCTTTTATTGAAAACTGGTTTGACAAAGAGTTTGATTACACTTTGCACTGAGTATAGTCTGACATGCATTATCTCTGTAAGACACCCTGCCTTGCTAGATAAGATATGCTATATATTCTTTCAGGGATGTCTATTTCCTATAAACAAGCATAATTAGTTTATCCCCTGATATAAAAGTCTAAGAAATTACCCTAGAGAGTTTATCAATTTTTTAAATACATGTAGGTGAAGTGTTAAAATTCTCGAATAGCAAATTCATTTTTAGCACTGTTTTATCTAATTTGGAATGAATGAAAGAATAGTCAATTAGAATCAATAAAAAGAAAAGTTATGGTCTATTTTTTACTATATGTTATTTTTCAAGTAACATGCATTTAATAATTCTTTATAGATGAAGAAGGAATTATGTAGTAGGAGTCAAGAGGAATTACTTTCATAAGGATGATTTATTCATATTCTTCTAACATGTTTTTAAATGTATGTTTATTGTATATCATACATCCTACAATTTTTGTTTCAGAAAACTACTTTATAAAAAATAATGTAATATTAAAAATCAGCCCAACTAGTGTTACAATCATCATAATTCAAATTAGTGGAAGGTAGTTTAATAAAGATTAATGACACAACAGTGATCCTATGAATGCTAATTCCCTAAGAGTAAAATTGTTACTATGTACAGAATCTCTACCCTTATAACATACAGTCTATGTTACAAAAAAATCAATAAACTCCTTCAAGACATTTAGGACAGATATTTATTTAGGTCTATTTAGACCTAACATATGATACATATCTAGCCACTGAATCACAGAAAAAACTTTCTTGAGAGCAGTTGTATAAAATAAAAGAATTTTGATGAAACATTTTCCCATCAGAGAATGCAAAGCAATTAAATCTATTAATATTAAACATAAACAAAATTAAAGGACACGTGACAAGCTTAAGCAATATTTGTAACATAAAATTAAAATAGTTATTATATACATTGATCTTATTTAATAATAAAAATATTAACAAATCAATTAAAAAATTGGGAAGGCCCATTTTGATGGCTCACACTTGCAATCCCAGCACTTTGGGAGGACAAGCAGGGAGGATTACTTACAGCCAGGGGTTTGAGACTGTCCTGGGCAAGAAAGCCCAACCCTGTCTGTACAAAAAATAAAATAAAAAAAATTAAAAAATTAACTAGTCATGGTGGTGCACACCTGTGGTCCTAGCTACCTATGAGGCTGAGGCAGGAGGATTGCTTGAGTCTAGGTATTTTAAGGCTCCAGTGAGCTATGACTGTACCACTGAACTTTAGCCTTAGTAACAGAGCAAGATCCTGTCTCAAAAAAAAAATAAATAAATAAAAAGGAAGGAAGGAAGGAAGGAAGGATGGACAGACAGACAGACTGGCAAGAGACATGAATAATCTGTAACAGAATATGGATAATAAACACATGAAAAAATGTTCAACCTCACCAATATTCATGGAAATGCAAACAAAAAGAAATAATGAACCACCACATATTTAGAAGAACAATAATATCCAGTGTTGTTAAAAATTAAATGTTAGCTGGAAATAAAAACTTATGTTTTCTTAGAAGATATTTTGGCCAAAACAAAAACACAAGTTTTCATTATCTTTTGACTTAGCTATCCTACTTTTAGGAATCTAAGCTAAAGAAACATTCAGAGATGTGGAGAAGCATTTACAAATATGATATCTCACATCATTTTCATTTGCTTACATGTATTTTTACGTGATAAATTGGAAAAAACCTAAACATACAATTTAACAATATTTAAATTATGGTATATCCATGTAATAGAATGTTACACAACTATTAAAAATAATTTTTGAAGAATGTTCAGTGACATGAGTATAATTATGATATATTAATAAAGCAATATGTAAATATTATATATACCATATAATCTCAATACATTATTTTTTAAGTATGTAGAGAGAAGTGTACCAAAGTATTAAATAGTTATCTCTACATTTGGGATAATGGAAAGTTATTTTCGTTTTTATACAGTTCTGTACTTCCTCAAATTTCTATAATAAATTTGTAGTATTATTAAGAACTTTTTAAGAGAGAAAATCTTGACAAATCAAGAGAAAAGAGTAAAAAAATATATATTTCTTAAGTGTTTTTCTTAAAACACTTAAACCACTTACCTGTGGTATACAGTCAGTGTACGCAAACATTGATTTAAAGCGGTCATCCATGCTTATGTGGTAAAGAACACACATTGCTATTTGTTTGTAGTTGTCATTGCCTAGGAATAAAACATCACGGTGATGATGCCATAAACACAAATTTTTTTATACAGCACACTCAATGTACTACAACTTAAACTACTGAATAAAATCCTTATACAAACTTAATCTGAAAAATATTTTGAGCTATTTCAAATCCAAAGTTTAGAGCAAGCATATTTATGTTATATGTGAAACATCACTAATTTCCAAGACAGAATGTCTATTTTCCAAGGCATAGTTTTGAAAAAGACAATTAACCCTAATAATTAATTATTTTCATGAGTCCAATATAAAAACAATTGGGTCATTAGCCTCCTCATCTTTACTGTTTTATCAAAATATGTGATTAATATAGTTCACTGACAGTGGTGATGTATTAGAAATAGTAAATAAAAGAGCATATTTCTATGAACCAGAAACTGAAAATATCATCCAAATGATGAAAGAAGTAAAGTAGTAGTTATAACAAAAAAATAAAATATATGACCATAAAATGCTATAGGCTATAACATAACCTAAATATAGTATGAAGAATGTCTCAGAACTTCTAAGGTAAGATTATTCTGGTTTTATATGCCATGAAACTGAAAAAAAGTGAATATATATCAAGATTTGAAAAACAAAATGGGACTTCAATATATCATTTAATCCTAACTGCTTTCAGACAGAATATATTTTAAGGACCTACTTATGATCTCAAAGTCAATGATAAAACTAGAGCCAGAAAAGTTGCTTAACTAAAAATTTTATCCAAAAAACAATATCCTTTTTGAAAATTCTGGGCTACGAGAAATCCTGAAGATATTCCCAAGTAGTTAGAAATTCTTTAGAGGAAATAAACTGGTATTTTCTTTTTCTTTTCTTTTTTTTTTTTTTTTAAAGAGACAGAGTCTCACTCTGTCACCCAGGTTAGAGTGCAGTGGTATGATCTTGGCTCACTGCAACCTCTGCCTCCCAGGTTCAAGGTATTCTCCTGCCTCAGCTTCCTGAGTAGCTGGGATTCAGGCACTTACCACCATGCCTGGCTAATTTTTTTTGTATTTTTAGTAGAGACGGGGTTTCACCATATTGACCAGGCTGGTCTCGAACTCCTGACCTCATGATCCGCCCACCTTGGCCTCCCTAAGTGCTGAGATTATAGGTGTTAGCCACCACACCAGGCCCTAAACTGGTATTCTCACAAGGCCTAGCGTAGAACATGGAAATTGTTCAATAAGTATCTGCTGATTGATTCTATTTTTAACATTTAAAGATAAAAGCTGAAAAAATAAATTCATTTAGTCAAAGACAGAAATTACTAGTTCTAAAAGGGGTTCAGAATTCGAGACAGATAAGATTTGAGACAGAAGTATTCAGTTTCAGGAGGTCTTTGAAGGATCATGCCTGTAATCCCAGCACTTTGAGAGGCTGAGGCAAGTGGATTGCTTGAGGTCAGGAATTTGAGGCCAGCCTGGCCAACATGGAAACCCTGTCTTTACTAAAAATATAAAAATTAGCTGGATGTGGTGGTGTGCGTCTGTAGTACCAGGTACTAGAGAGGCTGAGGCAGGAGAATCGCTTATACCCGGGAGGGGGAGGTTGCAGTGAGCCGAGATCATGCCACTGCAAGCCAGCCCGGGCAACAGAGTAAGAACTCTGTCTCAAAAAAAAAAAAAAAAAAAAAGGTAAGCAAAAAATATAGTGACCCTCTATCTCCTGAATTTACTTCGAATTTCCTTACCATTTGATATATTTATCTAACATATAACCACCAGGAAAGCAAGGACTTTATTCACTGCATTATCCCCAGATGCAAGAATAGTACCTAGCACAGAGAAGGTATTTAATAATTGTTGATTGGTTAATAATAATCATTTATTAAACAGTTACTACATATCAAGAGACATGCTAAACAGACTGCATGGCATTGAATCTCAAAACAATTTGTCAAATAGGTCTTATCATCCCTATGTTTCAGATGAGAAATCTGAAGTTTACAGAAAAATAAGTATTTGCTACACAGCCTTGTAAGTGGTTGAGTGGGGATTTAAACACAGGTCTCTCTGATTCCCAAATCTTTACCAGGTAATGTTACAATACCACTCTCAAACATTTTTTTCCCTCATTTGATGCCTTTGGTATTCAACATTTTTATATCACAAGGTAAAACTGTTTTCTATATAAGATATTATCAGGTATAAAAGACTGATAGACACTGATATATGAGAGAATTAAACTTGTTTTAAAAATATACTACTTTTTAAATCCAGGCTTTTAGATTTTCAAAATTGTTAGGCTAAAGTCTATTTCCTATTGCTTACAATAGCAGTAACAACAACTCCTTGGGATAAGATAAAAACAATGTATGTTTTTCAGATGAACGGACACTAGTAAGCATTTTCACCTTAAATAAAATCTATAAATTCACTAATTCAACTACTTGGAATACAACATATACAGGAAACACATTTTATTTATATGAACTGATATTTAGTTCATCTATTTTTAATTTTTCCCTATAGCATTATTTATAGAAAAATTAAATTTATAGAAAATTTACAGAATAGAGAGCCCAAGTCAAATCATTTAAGGTAAATTTCGCATTTCTTCTATTGTTTGAAGAGCTTTACTATAAAATTTATAAAGAAGAGAGAAGCTGAATTAGAGTCAGAGATAGGCTCTAAGGATAATGACTACTGACTAAGGTTAAAATAAAGCTAAGATAAAGTAATGTGGGAGAAAAAAACATTTAAAGTCTTTGTTTAGGGGTTAGAATTTTATTTGGAGGGAAGTAGGTAAAAATTGTGAAATCGCTCCAAGTAAGAGAAAAGTGCAGACAAAATAAATGTTCTCAACCCCAACAACTTTGTCCTCGAGTTTGGAGCAATCTAAACATGTAAGATTTATCAACTTTAATGTTAGATTTTAACAGACTACATTTTTATACTGTTGAAGGCATCAATTTATACTTATTCTAGTATAAAGCACATTTGCCATAGCAAAACTTAACATTTAAACAGGTTCTCATGATATGTAGGTTAAACATGAAAAATTCCAACTTTATTCTCCAAGAAGATAGGAATCCCTTAGTCTTGGTCAGACTGTATCTCACGTTATTTTTTTCCCCTGGAAATTGAGATATTTGAAAATCTTTTCAAACAGTTTTAAAGCAAACTCTAACATTCTGAAGGAAAGTCTTTCTTTCCCTGTGATTCCAGTTATTTTCTATGTCATTCAGCTGTGGATAAGTCCTAGTCCTACTTAATTTTTACAAAATATTTGAAGATATTTTCTCTATGTAATGGATTCACTGAAAAGTAGGATTCCAAGTAATACAACTTATTAAATGGTAAAAGAAACAAAGAGAAATCGATAACCAATATAAAAGATTCTTCAATAACAAAGTAAATAATCAAACATTAAAATTCAATGTGAGGATAGGAAGGAAACAGGAAACTATTCTATACTCTAGGAGAATCTGTCTGCTGTTTATGTCAATGAAAAAATTCTAAAAAGCAATGTCCTGAGGTGGCACATCATTCATGTAAGGTGAGAGGAAGGGAAGGAAAGACTCACCTTCAAAAACAGGTATTACATTAAAAGAACAAGAAATTCCTGAACATTGGGAGAAGCTAAAATAATTTAAAGAATAACAAGGGAAATTCTCTAATTAATTTTATATACATGTATGTATACATATAGCTTGCGTGTGTGTGTGTGTATGTGTGTGTGTGTGTGTGTAGCTTCCAAAGGCCAACTCAGGATAAAGGGTATCTGTTAGAATAGAAGGTACAGAGAAGAGTCCTAAAATTATAATAATTTCTACTGGCAGACAAATAATATAAATAAGAAGCAGTTCTCAGATATAACAATTTATGTTAATTTTATATGGCAAAACTAAATGTCTAATTTCCAAAAATAGGATGATTCATTTTGCAGCCAGTCCTAACTCTGCTCTTATGTACTTTCTCATTTTCCTTTTCTCTTCACACTTATGGCCAAAGGTGAAAGCTCCTTACAGTTCTCCCACATCTTCCTACTTCTCTCTCTGTGATCCTCTATTAAAAAAACTCTGAATATGTTTCCAATTTCCTATAATACTCATCTAAAATGATCATTATATCCAAAAGTTTGCTAAAAACTAAAGGACTGAAGTTAAGAGAAGCTCTAGGGATATAAGGCTATGGACAGTTAATCTTTCTTATACCACAATTCTTTGAGAGAAGGTTAAAGAGAAAGGGTTAAACAAACAATGGTATTTTTCCTATTGCATGTTCAACATAGTTTTTGTCATTTATACCTTACAAGTAATTAAAGGGGTCGGTATTATCTTTGATTCAGAGATGAGGCAATGACATTCACTAAGGCTATGACCCTTTCAAAAGGAAACACAGATGTGAATCTGAGATTCAAACCTAGGTCTGACTATAAAGCGCATGCATGCACTTTTAAGCAAGCCTTCCAGGAGGCAGCAGAAAGAGGGAAAACAATAATGCCAAATAAATGTAAGTTATCATTATCATTCCTTAGGGCAAAGTACAGGAAGGAGATGCACCTAGAGGGACTCTGTAGGATCTGCTGGATCTGGGACTCTTGGGGAAAAGGGTAAGAAGATTGGCAGTGGTGAAGGTAAGAGATGAAATGGAGAAATGCAATCAGATATTTCTCAGAGGGCCTGTGCCCAGATACAGCAGGTTCTAATGGATGAAATAAGTTCTTCATGGGGCAAACTGCATTATCCCCCAAGTGGTTTTGAGGACTAGACCTACAGCAGCCTAAGTTCTGAAACTCACTCTCACTAAATTGGACAATAACTGCTATCAATCTGTGATTTTATGAGAGAAACAAGGGGCTAGAAGCTTAAAATGTAGGTAGACTGATAAAAGCTATACTCTAACATTGGTTGACAGCTCAGGCTCTGGAGGCAGACTGCTCGGGTTCAATCTGTGGCTCTTCCACTCATTAGCTATACAGCCTTGTGAATGTTATTTAAATTCTGTGTTTCAGTTTCATCACCTGTAAAAATGGGATAATAACTGTACCTACCTGAAAAGGTTGTGGGAGGATTGGATGAGAGGATCCTGGTAAAGCAATTAGCACTAAGTTTGATGTACAATAAACCAATTCGATAAATATCATTTATTATTATCATTATTATGTTGACAATAATATTTTTTGTTTTACCAATACAACAGTACTACCATGTGTTCCTAATATATATGATGCTTTGTATTTTTTACTTTCAAGACTTGAACTGTAGTTAGAAGTAAAGTAAGTTGGAAAGGTAGCCAAGATTTCTGAGATGAGCTAGACACGGTTCAGAGGTATTCTCTGAGCCTGTGGCTGAGCCACTTACCTTTCTACTAGTCATCTTCCTATACAGCTCTGCTGTTTGGCTGGATGCAGTGGCTCACGCCTATAATCCTAGCACTTTGGGAGGCCAAGGTGTGTGGACTACCTGAGTACAGGAGTTCAAGACCAGCCTGGCCAACATGGTGAAACCCCGTCTCTACTAAAATATAAAAATTGGCCAGGCATAATGGCAGGTGCCTGTAATCCCAGCTACTTGGGAAGCTGAGATGTGAGAATAGCTTGAATCTGGGAGATAGTGGTTGCAGTAAGCCAAGATTGTACTACTCCACTCCAGCCTGGGTGGCTGAGTGAGACTTCATCTCAAAAAAAAAAAAAAAAAAGAAAGAAAAAAAAGAAAAAAAGAAAAAACACAAACAAACAATTCTGCTGTTCATAAAATTTAGGCTTAGGAGAATCATCTTATACCTGAGGCTCTACTCAGTGACCCATATGTAATAAGAACCCATGATCATTCTCTCACTCTCACAGTTATAAATTCCTTAATGGGGAAAAGAAAAAGAAAAAACTTTACTAAAGAAAATGATCCCTTCTCAATCCCCCCCTCCACAGGCACATTGCAAAATCTCTTATCCTTTCACGTTTCCTTCTTTTAACGGAACTTACTTTCACTCCTAAAGTGGGGAACAGTCATGGAAGTGATGGGCTATCAAGCAGATGAAAGAACAGACAGAAGTCTGAGGACATTGAAGAGAAATCTCACAATTAGCTACCCTCTTTCATTTACCTTTAAACAGCATATCCCAGACAAATAAAACCTGTATGAGCAGAGGTGTTTCCCCCATGTTTTAGCTGAACACAACTGAACAAAAGAAATAGGACTACAACTAGTATTGCACCAACTATATATATATGTATATACACACACACACACACACACTTTTTTTTTTCTTGAGGAAAGAGTATGAAAGAAGGTGATGACAGAGCTAAGGAACTATAATATTGTATTCAGGGATCTATCTAACCCAAGTTGCTAATGTGTCTTCTGGATTTTATCTGGGTGAAGTTTCCCCTAGAATTCAAACAATTGATTTACAAATAACTATAAATTTAATTTTCCCCCCTTTTTGTATTTAGTTAGGGAATGAAAAAGATATAACTGGCATTTGGCCTTTTATTCAGAAAAATATGTAAATATTTTATAAACGGTCTTGTTACCCATATATTATCTTGATGATTCTAGTTCTACAGTTACAAATCACATATTTTCTTTCTCTTCTAAATAATTTCAATATAGGAAGACTACAGTATATAAACCATATGTATCTTATTCACTGAATCATAAATGATTACATAAATAATCAACACTTAATAAAAATGTGGCCTATAAGTTCATGGCATCTAGCAGATATCTGACACCTACAACAAAAAAGACAAGGCATTTTAGAACAAAAGTGAGTACCTGGAGTGGGAAGATGTCTGGAAATAACCTGAATTCATCTATTCAAACACAGCTCTGCAGAGAAAGTAAAGGCTCTTTGGCAGCCAACATTTATTATTATGACTTAAAGGCTAATTTGCAGATCACATAGCAATAAACAGCTATTAGAGAGATTAAATGGTCTAAGTAAAATAAAGATCTTATCCTTTATTGTAAACTAATAGTCTTCTTCATTCACTGAAAGAACATCTGAGTTCTTACAAAATAAAGCCCAAGAAAAAAATCTTATATACCCTAAGTGAATTCCTACAAGAAATGAGGATTGGAGGGTATGATTTTCCCATAAGAATTCATGACTAGAAGCCATAAACTCTAGCTAACCAGCTATGATTCCTCTACATCCTACAAATGGCAGACATTTCAAAAAGGCTCCTTTAAGACATAAAGACATCAATTATTCTCTAATGGCATCCCAAGTAGAAACAGGCTGCCAATAGTCGGCATGCTGGCACAGCACCAAACGCTCTGTGAATTTTAAGCAAGGGCAGTGAAAAGACTGAGTATCTTGAGAACTATGTTCTTAATGACTGGAGGTGGATTAGTCAAATCTGTTCAAGTAATAAGGGCAGGGTAGGAAAAAAAATGGCCTAGTCATTATGATTCCTTTGGTATTTATGGTAATAAACATGAATCATGATGAACTCACTGGCTATTAAATGCAAAGGTCATAAGTACTTCGATAGGATTTCCACAGGAATTCACCGTTAATTAGCTGGATCATTATTTGAAAGTGTTACTGAATTATCTTAGCATTTGTGCAGCCATTCCCCTCAAATTGGTCATTCCCAGCTGAGGGCAGTTAATGCCTTAACAAACTGGTCATTAACTCCAGTAACTGATTTTGTGAGAATTATTGCACTTATAAAGTACATTCAAGAGTTTATAAGAAACATTGCGTCTTTTTTTCTTTTTAAAGAAATTTACAGCTTGTAGTTCAGCTGGAGCAGCTGAAGGAGAAAAAAATCAGCTTTCTGGGCTGCTCTCACAATCGATTTTCTGCCAATTAAAGGGCAAAACACATGCTGATGGGTTTTGAATTTTAAAATGTCTTCAGTTTTTTCATCTCTGAAGTGATTAGTAAAAACACCGTTCAATTACTAATTTTGTAAGACAGTTGGGATTTTTCATTCACAGTTCAGTCAAGCAGAAACAAGTTCTGAACACGAGAACTCAAAAGCCAAATTTCTGTTTCTGCAGTAGACCCAGCCCAACACTGTGAAAACAAAGTGAGAACACAAGTTATGGGCCACATTATCAGCCAGATTCTCATTCTCTTCTATACGCTATGTCTTCTTTCAAAGTAGAACACTCCCTTTGATGTCACAAAGGCTCCATGAAGATAAGAGAAGTGGGAATATAAGCACACCCATATTAGGATAGAACAGCATTAAGGTGATATATTACCCCTGGAAAGTCTATATGAATACAACATGCTTCAAAATTTGCAGGTGTCTTTACATTTATTATGGACTTAGAGCCCCTAAAGTTCTATCAATACAGTGAAAATGCCACAGGCGAAAACCACCACTTAAAAGATAAGTGCGACAATTATTGAACATGTTAACTACACTGACATAGGCTAAAAACATATTGAAATTATACCAGAACATCTTTGATACATTTCCATATAATTTTATGCTTATTAGAGCATATACTGCAGATATATACTCAGTATAAACAGATAGCCTTAGTTTAAACTTGAATTTGCATAGACCAATGTTTAAGACTGTAACTATACTGCATGATCTGTTTTATAGTAGATTTGTCTATAGTCAAGATTTGAGATGAACAGATAAAAACTAACAGCTGTTAAGCAACAGTTAAGGGGAAAAAATAACATAATTTATAGGTTACAAAGATCAGTATGAAAACATTAAGTACAACAATCATTTCTGAGGTACAGTGATTCACGGATAATTTTTTATGTCCAATTACTTAATTTTAAAAGTATGAGAAACTAACATTGCAGATCTACCGGTAAGCTAAACACTCTGTTTTTAGAGATATTCACTAAATGAGTACTCTTATATACAACCTTTTTGATGGATTTTCATTTTTTTTAGTATATACAACTGCACATTTGGCCACACAGCTTATTTTTCAACATGTCTTCAATTATTTTATTATGTCCTCTGTAGAATTTTTATTACATCCAGACAATACAAGTTATTTGCAATAAGCCCTAAAGAATACACATACTTGTGGTACAAATGATAAGGACCAAAATAAAGCCCTTAATGATGAGTGCTTTCTAGCCTTTATGTCCACATCATTGACTTAATATACTTTTGCCAAATTTTACCATCTAGAAATGGAGACACCCTAGGCAATATTCACACACACACAGTATTGGAACCAGCTGGTGATAGAAGAATCTTAAGAAAAAAAGGCTTCTTGATTTAATTGGGAAAACAGGAGGAAGCATAAATTTTACTGCCATTAATAACTTCAAGCAATCCTGATATGACTCTACCTCACCCTGACGGCGAGACATGTGCTTTCTGTTAAACTGTTTGCCACATCTGACCCCTATTGTTTGCTCACTTGATCAGGTAAGAAAATGTAGGTTTATTTATAGGATAAATGAGGCCTATTAAAATTGAGAAACAGTGTAGTAGTCTATGAGGAGTTGTGTTCGGAAACAGATGTGTGAAATTCCATAACAGTTTGGTAATAAACAGACCAACCAAACCAATTTATTTTTTAAAAAATCTACTTTAAGTTTCTTAAAGAAACTATCATAAAGGCAACCTAGTTTCAAAAAAATGAAAAACACTTCATTTTGCTTGGAAATCATTACTCTGACCACTTCCAGTTTTTAATAAGTCAGAAAAGGCAAAATGTTGCCTTCTTCACAAAACAAAGTTTTATTTTTTCATTCTTCATGATGCTGTTGGTAAATTAAAAATTAGATTATATTAATATAAAGCAAACAAGTGATTTAAGATTGTGAAAAAATTTCAAAGGTGTTCAGAAGTTAACTTTGTCAATTTTCTTTTAAAGACATATGACAGAATGGTCAAAGGAAATAACCCTTAATTTTTATATGATCAAAGTTTAGAGTTCAACAGTATCTGCTCTGGTGATCTCCAACAATAAGGGAAATCAGACTTGTCTAAACCGGAAGAATTCAAACATTTATCACTTAACTCTTGACCTGGTCTCACTCCTTACATGCTGATGAAACCTTTCTACAGCCCTGTAAAATGCCCCAAACCCATATTACCTAAATGTAATCTAGACAAAAATGAATCAGGTGCCATTCTTACTCTCAAAATCAATTTTGGGTCTATTCACAGAATACAGAAACATTTATATCAATTTGGAACACCCTAGAAACTCTAATTTGTCTTCCAATGAAGACAATATGGTCTAACATTACTAAAAATTAGACCTTTTGAAATTATTCACATAAAATTGTGAAACAGGTCTGATGTGCTATTGAATTTAGGAGTCCCAATTTTCCTGTCATAACCAATAACGTTAGTTTCTGCATAAGCCAGCCATGCAAACTGGCACAGACTTAAAACTAAGTTAGAAGAATCAAAATGTACACAGTTAGAACTCAGAATCAAAATTTAAATGATGGTTCAAACCTTCATACTAGTAGCTTTCAGTGGCATACATTTATCACTGACCAGGGTGGCTCTGTTGATTAAAAGATAACTTTAAGAAATATGTCGTAGTTAGTTAAATTTTTTATTTAATTTGCATATGGTTATAAATTATATATGAAAATGCTTAACACAAGTTAAATACACCAGATGATTGACTCAATTTATAGCTATTATAATTACTGTAAGTATAGAAAAACTTAGCAACATCTATGGGTAACACTACTAATTTCTCAGTTTTTAAGGATGAGAAACATTCTCATCTCTGCTTATAAATGAGCTAAGGAGGTATCTGAAGGCAGGGTAACTTTGTGATACTGGGTTCAAATTATATGGACTTCTGAATACATTTAAAGAACAGTTTACTAACCTAGGATTAAGACTGTCATTTCATCTATTTGAACAGTAGTTCTCAAACTATCTGTGGTGGTGAGCCAGGTTTTTGATTTCTTCCCCTAACATTTTTATTAAATTATTTTATTATATTATTATTATTTTATTATAATACTTATTATATTATGTATTATATTATCTTATTAATAAAAATGAAATTAAACAAAAGATATATAAAACAGAAAATGCAAATTTTTATTATTACATTCAGCAGACAAAATCTTATTCAGTCAAACTGCTATATGTGTCTAAGTGCTTACTTTCAATTTTTGGACTTACTCATTATAGACCAGTAACAACTAATAACAAATAGACCAAGTATTGGTCCATGGACCACACTTTGAGTATCACTGTATTAGAAGATTCCTGCACTGAATTCACTGATACATGAGAAAGGCATAAAATATAAGTGAAATTAAGGTGCTATTTCAATGTTTAAAACAAACACTCTATAACAAACCCTCTATAAGCAGGTCTAGAAATACTCAAAACTGTGAAGCAAATTGTTTTCTGTCTCCCTGATCTCTCATTTGGCAACCATTAGCCCCCTCAAGTCTTTCCCTTCCTTTTCTTCCTCCTTATCATGACTAACATTTGTACACGACTTTCTAGTTATCAAATAAATATATGTTTATTCTCTCATCTAATTCTCAGAACAAACCTGTGAGATAGGACCTATTTTATCCCCTAATTTTTTAAATAAGATGAAAGGTTTAGTGAAGATCAACTGATGACGTGCCTAAAGTCACTCAGGTAATAAAGGGCAAAGGGAAGACTCAAGCTCAGTTCCTTTGATGTTCTTTCCTTTCATGTGTTCCTTTCATCCTTTCATCCATTCATCCCTCTAACCAGCCACCAAATATTTATTGAGAACATACAATGTGCTAGACATTGTTCTAGGTATTAGGAGTAAAGAAGTGAAGTAAAGAAGTGCCATGCTAATGGTGCTTCAATATTCTTCATCTGCCTCTTCCTACATGTTAGCCGAGACTTGATGGAACTCCATATTGTCATGGAGCTTATGCTGATGGGGCCTGGAGGGTGAACACGGGAGGTGGGTGGTGGTGCATAGGTAATAAACAAGATAATTATATGGAATTTATATTCAATGATGATTAAGTACTATGGGGTAGCAGCTATATTTTGAAGATATAGCTGACTGGATTCCTAAGAGTTTGGATAAAGTACAGGAGGGAAAGAAAAGGATTGAGGATAATTCCTCCAGTTTTGGTCCAGTTAACTAGAAAGATGAAGTTACCATTTACTGACATGAGAAAGACTGTGAAAATAGTAAATTGAGGTGAGGGTAGGGTAGAGATCGGGAGCTTAATTTTGAACCTGTTAAATCTCAGATGCTAATAAGGCATCCAAGTAGTAATATCTGGACCAAGAAAATCAGGGAGGAGGCTGAGATTATTTCTATTGCTATTTAGGAGTCGTCAGTATAGGCAGACTATTTAAATGGAATGAATGAAGTCAGCAAAGTAACAAGCATAGATAAAGTCCAAGGACTAAGTCCTGGGGGCATTCTAATGCTGAGAAATTGGAAAGAAGAGGTGGAAGCAGAAAAGGAAGCAGAGAAGGATTGCATATTTAGGAGGAAAGCTATTAAGAGGACTGAGTCCTGGAAAACCAATGGAAAAAGTTAAAGGAGGGAACTGTAACAAATACTGCTCATAGGTTGAGTAATACGAGTACTAGAAATTGACCATTGGCTTTGGCAATGTGCAGGTCACTGGAACTTGACCAGAGTAGTCTGATGGGTTGTTTGTGTGGGAGGTGAAGAGTGGGAGTGACAGCTTGATTGGAAAAGATTCAGTAGTGTGTAAAACAATGAGGGGAGGGGACTGAAAGAGGAGAGAGAATAGAAGGAAGTGGGGAGAGGGAGAGAGAGAGGGAGATGGGCAGATAGGGAAAGAGAAACAGAAAGAGACAGAGAATAGGGAGAGAGGGCATATTAATATACATGAAAGGGAAGAGGGAAAATGAAGACAGGAAATAAACACTTTTTTGAGGAGAGTTGAAATGGGAAGAAAAGAAACAACATAATAACTAGAAGGTAAAAGAAGTGAAAGTGAAAAATAAATTTACAATTGCTACAAAGAGAACACAACACCTAGGAATACAACTTACAAGGGATGTGAAGGACCTCTTCAAGGAGAACTACAAACCACTGCTCAAGGAAATAAGAGAGGGCACAAACAAATGGAAAAACATTCCATGCTCATGGATAGAAGAATCAATATTGTGAAAATGGCCATACTGCCCAAAGTAATTTATAGATTCAAAGCTATCCCCATCAAGATACCAATGATTTTCTTCACAGAATTAGAAAAAACTACATTAAATTTCATATGGAACCAAAAAAAGAGCCCACAGAGTCAAGACAATCCTAAGCGAAAAGAACAAAGCTAGAGGCATCACACTACCTGACTTCAAACTATACTACAAGGCTACAGTAACCAAAACAGCATGGTACTGGTACCAAAACAGATATATAGACTAATGGAACAGAACAGAGGCCTTAGAAATCTGATATTTGACAAACCTGACAAAAACATGCAATGGGGAAAGGATTCCCTATTTAATAAATGGTGTTGGGAAAACTGGCTAGCCATATGCAGAAAACTAAAACTGGACCCCTTCCTTACACCTTATACAAATATTAACTAAAGATAAGATTAAAGACTTAAACATAAGACCTAAAACCATAAAAACCCTAGAAGAAAACCTAGGCAATACCATTCAGGACATAGACACGGGCAAAGACTTTATGACTAAAACACCAAAAGCAATGGCAACAAAAGCCAAAATTGACAAATGGGATATAATTAAACTAAAGAGCTTCTGCACAGCAAAAGAAACTATCATCAGAGTGAACAGGCAACCTACAGAATGGGAGAAAATTTTTGCAATCTATCCATCTGACAAAGGGCTAATATCCAGAATCTACAAGGAACTTAAACAAATTTGCAAGAAACAATCCCATCAAAAAGTGGGAGAAAGATATGAACAGATACTTCTCAAAATAAGACATTTATGCAGCCAACAACATATGAAAAGAAAGTCATCATCACTGGTCATTACAGAAATGCAAATCAAAACCACAATGAGATACCATCTCATGCCAGTTAGAATGATGATCATTAAAAGGTCAGGAAACAACAGATGCTGGAGAGGATGTGGAGAAATAGGAATGCTTTTACACTGTTGGTGGAAGTGTAAATTAGTTCGACCATTGTGGAAGACAGTGTGGCCATTCCTCAAGGATCTAGAACCAGAAATAACATTCGACCCAGCAATCCCATTACTGCGTATACCCAAAGGATTATAAATCATGCTAGTATAAAGACACATGCCCACGTATGTTTACTGCAGCACTATTCACAATAGCAAAGACATGGAACCAAACCAAATGCCCATCGATGATATACTGGATAAAGAAAATGTGGCACATATATACCATGGAATGCTATGCAGCCATAAAAAAGGATGAGATCATGTCCTTTGCAGGGACATGGAGGAAGCTGGAAAACATCATTCTCAGCAAACTAATACAGCAACATGTTCTCATTCATAAGTGGGAGTTGAACAATGAGAACACATGGACACAGGGAGAGGAACATCACACACCAGGACCTGTTGGGGGGTGGGGGGAAATGGGAGGAGTAGCATTAGGAGAAATACCTAATGTAGATGATGGGTTGATGGGTGCAGCAAACCACCATGGCACATGTATACCTATGTAACAAACGTGCACGTTCTGCACATGTACCCCAGAACTTAAAGTATTGTAAAATAAAATTTAGTTAACACTTTAAAAGCTGACATAAAAATTTGGAACATTACTCAATTTAAAATATACAATAATATCACTCACAACAGAAAAAAAAATATGAATAAACTAAAAAATTCAGAATTGTCCAAAAGAGTTCACCAGTGAAATGCCACCTTTATTATTATTATGATGATGCATGCACTCTGTAAAACACTGCCACCTGTCACTATGTGATGTTTAACTTTTATCCAAGAATGAAGGCCCTTCCAAAGAACACATTTCAATTGCGTATTTATGCTCGCTCTTGGGCTAAAACCATCCTCAAGCATATCAAACAATCCTCAGCTTATGAAATCTCTAAACCAAAGCAAATGAAAGGTGCAACAAAATGTGTGCATGATCCATCAGACAAAAAGCTAGGAAAATTTAACTTTTCAAATTACTTTTGAAACACTATCAGTACATCCTCCAGGGCACTGAAGAATACACTATGACAAGGAATTTTCTTGCCATCTTCCAACCCAGTCTGACATAAGGAAGCACTCGAGACATATCAAGGTCAAACGGCTTAATAAGTTTTGACGAGGAAAATTGTTTTTTGAAGATCTGATTCTTGGATAAGCCAAAAAAATCTTTAAACACTTTTAAAAAGGTAACACTATAAAAATCTCAAAAAAGACTGTATCTAACAATTAAGTAAAGCCAAGTTTTGTAGGTCCAATTCAATTTGCAGATAATCACATTTGCTGAAACCAATGGCTATTATAGATCTCCCAGATGGTAGCATTAAGTTATCAGACATAAGAAACTATCTGTCAAAGTACAGGAATGATAGAACTAAAACGATTTACAACTGATACTGAACTAAGCAGAAATAAATTTAGTATCCTTATGAAATCTCAGGAAAATAACATATTAAAAAATAAGAAATGAATAAATTTGGTAATATTTAAGAGAAGGAAAACAAAGGAATATTCAGATATAAGGTTTTCCATGGAACCAATTAAAATTTTAGATTTTCTGCACTCTTAGGGAAAGATCAAAACTACTCAAATCAATTTCAGCATAAGATAGAAAATGTAAAATAATTATTTATAATATTCTTTACAAATCCCTTTTTGTCTCTCTGGTTTTAAAAGAAAAAGTTAAATTTAAAATTCTTAAATGAAATGCTTTATGTGACAAAACAAAATTAAAATAATTTTTGGTTCTATTGAATTACAGTTTCCCTTAGAGCCTTACATGGAAAAAGGCCTGAGCTATAACACAATTTCCCTTTTGCCTTTAATTATTCAAATCACAAAACCTTAATTATATATATTTTTTCAGTTTATTTTCCAAGTAAACTTTGAGTAGTTATTCAGCCATAAACACCAATCTCACAACAGCAGGGGTCGCAATGTACTAGTTAAATGTTTCAGGAAACTGAGAAGCAGATTAACTGTTCATATTGCATAGATTTATTAAAGCATGAAAGATTCACAACTCATTGTACTCTAGTGAAAATAATCTATCATTAAATATAAAAAAGATTTTTCTGTTGTGGGGATCCCCAAATTATAATAAACAAAATCTACTTAAAAGCTGATAGCATTTCTAGTTGAAACAGCATAAAAATCACTTATGCTAAGTTCTACCATATGCATTAGCTCCACAGAGGTGCTTCTACACCTCTTAAAAAATAAGTAATTTCTATATATGTAACAGGTAATTCTTTAATTCAGTCAACTGTCAACTTGAACATATATTAAACATTGAGTTTATTTCCGAAGAAAAAAGCAAACTGACCATTCACGTCTACTGCATATTTTCAAATTCTTTTCTCCACAGTGGAGAAAATGTACCCCAAATACTTTAAATATTTGATTTACAGAAAGTTTCTGCTGTCGAATTTCTTTAAATTTTAATTCCATGTAATCACTCCAGTTATTTACCAAAAAAATCTAAAATAATTTAGATTGTCTACTATTTAACACATTAAAAAATCAACTAAAAATAAAACTTAAAAAAATCCACAAGAAACAGTGATATTTCTGAAGGTTTGAAGAAAAACAAGTCTAACCACCTCCTCTAGTTCATTATTTTTCATCAAACCAACCAGGAAGATAAAATCAATGAGTACCTAATAACTAGCATAAAAAACGGAATACAATAAAATACGAAGTGTCCATTGCACATAGAAAAGGTAAATACTGTTTTGTGAACATTTTTGTTTAATTACATATATTAAACAAATTTTTAAATATATATCAAAAATAATATGTAATATATATTGACATACACACGTGAATATACATGTATACAAACATATACACATCACATACACGTGAGGGTTAGGCTACACTGTAAAATATATATTTAAAATAATATACTTTTTTCACCTTAGGAAAAATATATTTTACTATGGATTGAGGTAAAGAATGTGTGAAAGTCAGTACTCTAAATAAATTTTTCCTGTCCCTTTCAAATTCATGTCCTTTATAACACAGTTTCCTTACTATATCTTTTGTATAAGCTTGTAGCCAAAGATCACATATGTTAAATGTATCACTGAATTACTCAATTGAGAAGTTTAGCTTATTGTGTTAGGAGTTAGTGATTTAATTGTCTACACATGTAACTTATACAGTAACAAATGTAAAAATGACCATTCTAGTAATATCAGGAAATCAATTATACACTAAATGCAATTTCTGTGAACATAGCAGAGAGATACAATCCAGCAAAATCAGTTTCTTCACAGTCAAAAGAAATGTTACAAGGTCCATGCAATAAAACTCAAGAACATTACTAGGAAGAGAACCCTTGGGGAACTCATTTGGAATTCATTTTTTAAAAAATATACAATTCAAGTAAGTTCAGTTGTCAGTTTCCAAGACCGCAAGAGAATAGAAATAGATTATTATAGGAGAGAAAAATTGCTGCTATAGAAATGCTGCTGGTACAGAAGAAATGTGAAGTGACAGCTAAGGCCAGGGGAAAAACAGAAAAATTGTATATAAAAATGAAAAATACATGGCGTTCTGGGGCCATTTAGCAAGGGGAAATCCTTGGGCATGGTAATAACATTTATGGCCCTGCATAATAAATTATCTTCAGACTTGCAAACTTGAATAAATGACAGTAAGAACAATAATAGCTACACACATATAGCCTTTGAACCTAGGGACTCTGGCTCCAAATCCCATGGTTTTAACCACTACACTATACTGCTTCTCACTAAAATTTAAAATTACATTCAAGATATTAAAGTAAATTTAAGAAAATACTTTAGAAAACAAAGATGTAATTGATTTTTAAAAGACCTTCTGCTATAAACTGAATGTCTATGTTTACCCAAAATTCTTATGTTGAAACATAACCTTGAATGTGATAATATTTGGGGCTGGGGCCTTTGAGAAGTGGTTATGTCATGAAAGCAGAGCCATCATGTATGGGATTGGTGCCTGTGATAGTCTGTTGGCATGCTGCTAATACAGACATACCCAAGACTGGGTAATTTATAAAGAAATAAAGACTGGGGAGGCCTCACAATCATGACTGAAGGCAAATGAGGAGCAAAGTCACATCTTACATGGTGGCAGACAAGAAGAGCTTGTGTAGGGGAACTCCCATTTATAAAACCATCAGATATGGTGAGACTTATCAACTACCATGAGAACAGTACGCAGAAAATGCCCCTATGATTCAATTATCACCACCTGGCCCTGCCCTTGCACCATGGGGATTACCACAATTCAAGGTGAGATTTAGTGGGGACACAGCCAAACCATACAGTGCCTTTAGAAAAGACACTTCAAAGAGCTCCATTTCCCCTTTTGCCATGTGAGGACACGGTGAGAAGACAGCTGTCTATGAACCAGTAAGCAGGCCATCCCCAGACCCTGAATCTGTTGGCACCTTGATCTTGAACTTTACAGCTTCCAGAACTGTGAGTAATAAATTTCTGTTGTTTTAAGTCACCCAGTCTATTCCCTTATAGAAACCTGGACGATCTAAGATACCTGTGTATAAAATGATTAAATACCCTTAATAATATAAGCCTGGAGAACTTATCAAAAAAGATCCTTTCTAGATATCTAGTTTTTTGGGATCTATGTATTTTTATTTTGATGATAATTTCACATATTTGTAATTTTGTAATATTGCATTATCTCATTTAACTTTTCCCTATTAATATATACTATTATTATCTACATACTGGAGACAAGAAAACTGACATATAGTTTAGGTAATTGCACAATATTACATAATTGGTATCGGATGAAGCCAATATTCAAAGGCATATAGTCTGGTTCCACAGTCCTAGCTTTAATCAATGTGCTCTGGGCTACCACAGTTGCCAGACTGACTATGTCCTGTAGGATTTGCTATGATGTGTCAGGATGTACTATTTAAGAGATTCTGGTAATCCTGAAAACCCCAAAATAACTTTCAGAATCATTTTCTTGCTCACCAATGTTCTAGTTTTACTCATTCCAGGCATTTGTCCACTCCCTTGAAGTTAGGCATGGCCATGTGATTTGCTTTTAACAACAGAATGTAAGCAATAAGAATTTGTCACTTCAAAGTGGAAGCCTTTAAGAAAAGCATGCAATTCTCCATATCCCTGTTCCTTCACACTTCTCTCTTTCTGTTCCTGGCACTAGCATTCTAATAGTAACAGATTTTACGACTTCTTTTCCTATCATTACCCACATCCAAACAGTAACTATAACATATTCATTTCACCTATGACAAATCCCTTCTGCCCTTTCCTTTTGCCTCATACTGGACATACTATGTCTTCTCTAAATGAGGTTTTCTTTACTTCTTGTCTTGCCTACTACAACAGGCTAGTGATCTCATCTTCAGACTCTAATGTGAGTCCACCAAATAGAATACATCAGATTAATTTCCCTTTAGCAGATTTCTGACTATAACCTACCTAGCTCAAAAGTTTACAATGATTCCCACCATTAGTTGTAAGTATAAACTTCTTAGCAATGCTTTACACTTTATAATACCACCTAAAAGCATAAATCCATTTTTCTAAATGTTATCTTTCACTTAGTCATATTCTATGCTCAAGTTGAAATGGCAACTTGTTCCTCCTACTGGCCTAGCTCCATCTATGCCTTAGGTAATGTTTACTGCTTTATCTTAATTACTTTCTACAGCCTCAATTCTTATTCTTTTATAAATATCACCCTGTGAAAATGATAAATTTTTCAATATCCATTTCAAATGAAACCTTATCTATAAAGTGTCAATATGGGAACATCATCTCTTTTGAATTCCAATATATCTGTAGGTTGAAAAACATTTCTCTATAGTGCTCAGCGCTGTGCTTTGCCAGGGTAGAGTATCCACATTTTACTGAATTAAATTGTACTGCATATTCAAGAGTAAAATGTTTTAAAAAAATTAACTAGTTTGTCAACAAAAATATAACACTTTTGCGAAAAGTATTTGTACTCAGAGTAACATAAGTCAGCAACATTTATAGAATGTCTACTTCATAAGGAATGATGATGTTGATTAGGAAAATAACAGTAGCCAACATTTACTTAGAAAATACTATGTGTCAGCTACTTTGCAGGCAATTCTTCACTTGATCTTCAAAAACTCTAAGTTGAATATAGTCATTATCTTTATTTAAGAGATGAGGAAACTGAGTCACAAAGAGTTTGCATAACTTGCCCAAGGTCACATGGTTAGATGTAAACAGTCACAATTCTAATAAAACAGTCTGACTCAGGAAACTGAGCTCCAAAAGAGATAAAACATTAATTTATATATTGGGTATTATATCTTATATCCCAAAATTTACTACTTGTTAACAAATTATGAAGTGGGTATCGCATGAGTGATTTCTTAAAAATCTCTTTTAAATCACACATTTTATCATATATTACAAGGCAATTATTTAATAAAAGTACATGACTGGAAACTGAACAAACCAAATAGACTATGAATTCCTTCAGGCCAATGGGTGTAAATTGTTTATCTTCATACATTGGGAAGCTGACCTAATACGTGACACATAATTATGTCAGATTTATAATAAGGGAAAGGTCACATGAATTAAATTCAAGATCAATCAACTTTACTCTTAAAGTTTTCCTTATTTATCCTCAAATGTCTACAATGCTGTGGGGTTCTCCAAAACCAATTTTTGAAAGTGCTCCTTAATAGAGTAACTTCTAAAATGTATAATAACACTGTTGTGCAGTATTTGAATATATGGAGAAAGCTGTAAAAAAGAATGAAACTGCAGTACTGAAACAAAGGAACAAAGAGTTAAGATATAAGTAACAATTTGCTTTCTGGTTAAGAAAGGCAATGGCATTGCAGGTAGAGGAAAAAAGCAGATAAAACAGGTAGACAGGCACTTAGGCATGAAAGAGCTTATTTAGCAAACTGCAAGTGTTTCAGTATGGTGATAGTGTAAAGTATATGCTGGGAACTGGCAGGAGCCCATAAAGATGGAAATTGAGTAGTTTGTAAAGAGATTTAATGCCCTACTAAGAAAGTTAGCATTATGTTGACTGCACAATGTTAACTCTTCAACTCACCATCTTGCTGGCAGCGGAAACAAAATAACCTATAAACTGAATTCTCCAATACAGTACTTTCTAAGTCTTGCTATACAAAATACCCTTTTTAGAGGCCAAGGTGGGAGGATCACTGGAGCCCAGGAGTTTAAGACCAGCCTGGGTGATATGGTGAGACTCTCTATTTAAAAAAAAAAAAAATAATAACCCTTTTAACTTAATAACAAAAAGTTTCCACAAATTAGCTCATTTTTAAGTAGTATTTTAAAGGTATAGCAGAATATAAGAACATAAATGATACCTGCTTTTACTTCCTTTTTTTAAGAAAAATCCTGAAGATTAAATATTTTTTTCCTTACTGCTTCCTTGCTTCCTTATTTTTCCTTGCATCATTACTTTCATTTTGGCTTAGTATGGATACATGAAGTCAAAGGGTTAAAAGTAGCTATTTTATTTCATTCCATAGCACCATGGAAATCCTGGTACAGATCATTTTTTACTTA
This sequence comes from Papio anubis, assembly GCF_008728515.1. NCBI lineage: Eukaryota > Metazoa > Chordata > Mammalia > Primates > Cercopithecidae > Papio > Papio anubis. The sequence continues at coordinate 191,154,990 of NC_044976.1, read as the reverse complement.
TTCTGCTTATTTTTACTTATTCTGCTTATTTTTATTATTTAGTTTCCAATCAAAGAATACAGACAGAATGCTTTTTGTTCAGGAGACTTTTCAACACAGAGCTCAATTTTCTAGTGATGTTGGAAATTCCACGCAACACTGTCATTGATTTTTAAAAAGCATACCTAGGAGTGCAGTGAGCTTGGGAAGCAGTCCAACTTGTACCATCTTATTCCTCAGTCCTGTGTCAAAGGAGAGGTTTAGTAAAAGTCGGAGGGTGATATTCAGCAGGTCTTCATGCTCACAAGGTATCATTTTCACCAGTTTTTCAACAATATCCATTTCCACCTACGTAAAATAATAATACAAATACAGTGAAGTTCTGCTGCAAAATAGGACAAAAATAATATAATTATTTTTTGTTTTTACCGTAATGTATACCTATTTTATAATTATATGTTAATCTTATAGTCCATTTCAATCTGTAAACTTTGCTGAAATCAAACTTTTGAGGAGAAAATATATATGCTACACCATCCTCTCCTTCCCTCATTTAATTCCATCAACTGGAAGACAAATTACATTTGATCCTTGAAAACACTTTGCATTATTGAACACCACCTACTAAGTAGCAGGTCCTATGTAAAGATCTCATCTTGGCCTTCAAGGATTCCTCAGTATAAAAAGAGAGTAGGTTGGGCATGGTCGCTCACACCTGTAATCCCAACACTTTGGGAGGCTGAGGCAGGTGGATCACGAGGTCAAGAGATTGAGGCCATCCTGGCCAGCATGGTGAAACCCCATCTCTACTAAAAGTACAAAAATTAGCTGGGCATGGTGGTACGTGCCTGTAGTCCCAGCTACTTGGGAGGCTAAGGCAGGAGAATCACCTGAACCCATGAGGTACAGGTTTCAGTGAGCCGAGATCACGCCACTGCACTTCAGCCTGGTGGCAGAGCGAGACTCCGTCTCCAAAAGAAAAAAAAAAAAAAAGTAGACAAATAGAATGAATAATGAAAATACAGTATGATAAAAACTGAATGAACAAAATGCTCTGAAAACAGCACGGACAGAACTACCAACTCATCTGGAAGAACAGAAGACTTCAAATTGGGAACAAAGTAAAAAAAAAAAAATGACTAAGAATTTGTTCTCTGGTTCAGAAAGGCAATGGCAATACAAGTTGAAGAAAAAGTCAGCGGATCAGCATGTAGGAATAAAAGAGCTTGTTAGGGAATTGCAAGTGATTTAGTATAATCATAGTATAAAGTACATGTTGGAGATTGGCAGAAGGCTGTAAGACAGATCTATACAAAATCGTAAGAGCTTTTAATGCTGTACTAAGAAGATTAACATTATTACACAGGCAGTAAAGTGTCCTGAAAGATTTTAAGTCCAGGGGGTGATGTGGTCAGATTTGTTCCTAGACTAGGAATACTCCTAAAATCCAAAGTCCTAGACACTAACCAAGCACCAACTTGTAAAAGGCCTATTTAAAAACAGCAGTATCAGAGTCCTTTTCTGTACGGTCAATAAGGTAGATTATTTTCTGTTAACTGACAAATGGAAAAAGAGGTTTAGGATAATGAAGGCAAAATATTATTTTAATTTTTGACATTTAATTTGAGATGGTATTCAGTGAATATTTAAAAATCATATAAAACCCAGGAAAGAAGCTAGACTAAAAGTAATAGTTGAAACTTTAGGACAGGGATCAGCCAACTATGGCTAGTGGGCCTATCTGGCCTGCTATCTTTCCATTCAGCCTATGAGCTAAGAACGGCTTTTGGCTTTTAACAATTTTAAATGGCTGAAAAAGAAAATCAAATGAAGAATGATATTTCATGACATACAATAATCATATGAAATTCCAATTTCAGTTTTGATAAATAAATATTTACTGGAACAGAGCCATGCTCATTTGTTTATCAACTGTCAATGGCTGCTTTCATGCTACAACTAGAGCAGAGTTAGTAGTTGCAAGAGAGATCATATGGCCCGTAAAACCCACAATATTGACTATTTGACCCTTTGTAGAAAAAGTTTGCAGATCCCTGCTGTAGAAGATCATAAAATTGCATTAAGAGAACTTACTTTATAGTCATAGAGGACAGAACTTATTTAGTAAAAGAAGCCCTGCATTCAGATTTTTTTAAGGTAGCAATCAGAAAACTTTGGTTGTAAAAACATCTCATGTCTTTTAGTTACACAGCAATGGCAAAAAAGAAAGAAATTTGAAAAAGTATTTATGATTTTTTAATCAAAGGATTTATAATGAATTGTGCTCTACTTTTTCTTTTATTGGAGATCTAAAATATTTATTTATACTACCCATTTCATATCTGTGTTGCAATCTTTCACTGACCTCATAAAAATCACATGAATAACTGAGCCCTTGATACATTTTTTTCCTTTCACTCCATGCCAAGGAATAAACACAATTTTTTTTAAATTGCTAAAGTGACAAATTTACACCTGATTTTTCCTTTAGACTTCTATCTACACTCCACAGCCACACTGTAGTCCTACCCTGGAGCTGTTCATTATAGGGTATAATTCTATCGCCAAAGACTTTCAAAAATCAAACACAAGATAAAAGTTGCTTCTTTGAAAATACCAAAGCAATTGAAAAACCGCTAATCTAGAAAAAAAAGATCGATATCTGAAATAAAACAGAGAAAATCACTTTAGCCTTTCAGACAAAGAGAGAAAAAGGAAACAGTACCAAAAATTTTATGCCCGTACATCTGATAGCATATAAACGAAATAAATTCCCTGAAAGATAAACTACTGAGCTACCACTCAAGAAGAAATAACCTAAACAGTTTTATATCTATTAAACCAATTTACAGAAAGAAAATCCCAGGCCTATGACTTTTTACTGGTGAAGTCTATTAAACATTTATATAGAAATAATACCAATTCTACACAAACCCTCTCAGAAAAATTAAAGAAGAAGGGATGCTTCCCAACTCATTATATGAGGACATAGTTACTCTAATAATAAAATCAGACCAAGACATTAGGAGAAAAGAAAACAATAGAATAATGCCTCATAAACATAAAAATTCTCAAAAATAATTAGCCAATAAAACTTAGCAATATATATAAAAGAGCAATATATATAAAAGAGCAATATATCACAACCAAGTAATGTTTACACCCTAAATACAAGACTGGTAAACCTTCAAAAGCCAATCAATGTAACTCACTATATCAACAGTCTGAAGAGAAAAACTCATATGATTATCTCAGTAACAGATACAGGGAGGCATTTCACAAAATTTAACATCCATTCATGATAAAAAGTCTCAGGAAGCAAGAAATAGAAGAACTTCCTTAAACTGATAGCAAGTATCTAAAAAACCCTACTGTTAACATCATGCTTAATAGTGAAAGACATTGCTTTCCTCATAAGATCAGTAACAAGGCAAGGATAGCTGCTCACACAATTCCTCCTCAACATCAAACAAGAGGGCATACCCAGTGCAATTTAAGGCAAGAAAAAGAAATAGAAATCATACAGATTAGAAAGGAAGAAACAAAACTTTCTATTTGCAGATAACACAATTATCCACTTAGAAAATCTCCAAAATCTGTGAGTCAGTACAACTAAAAAGTGAGTTTAGAAAGTCACAGAACATAAGGTCAATATGCAAAATCAATTATATTTCTATATACTATCAACCAAAACCAGGAAATGGGTAATTTTTTAAAACTATCATTTATAATGGTAAAATACTTAAGTATAAATCTAAAAAAATACGTGCAAAATATGTATGCTAAACTATAAATGATGGAAGAAATCAAAAAAGACCCAAATAAATAGAAACCTATACCATATTCATGGATTGGAAAAATCCAATATGGTCAATATATTGATCCCCTCAACAGATTCAATGCAATCCCAATGATTTTAAAATGTACATGGAAAAATACAGAATAGAATAACTCTGAAAAAGAATAACAACATTGGCAGCCTCTTACTGCCTGATTTCAATACTTACTATGAGGTTATAGTAATCAAGAGAAAGAGGTATTGATGAAAGCACAGACACATAGATTAATGGAACAGAAAACAGAGTCTAAAAATAGAAGCAAACATATATGGCCACATTTTCTTTTTTCTTCTTTTTTTTTTTTTTTTGAGATGGAGTCTCGCTCTGTCACCCAGGCTGGAGTGCAGTGGTGCGGTCTCAGCTCACTGCAAACTCCGCCTCCTGGGTTCATGCCATTCTCCTGCCTCAGCCTCCCGAGTAGCTGGGATTACAGGCGCCCGCCACCACACCCGGCTAATTTTTTGTATTTGTAGTAGAGATGGGGTTTCACCATGTTAGTCAGGATGGTCTGGATCTCCTGACCTCATGATCCATGGAAAGGCAATTTCAATGGATAAAAGCATCTTTTCAACAAATAGTTATGAAACAACTAGATATCCATATTAAAAAACATAAATCTCGGTCCATATCATGCACCATATACAAAATTAACTCAAAATGGATGTATCATAGACTAAAACGATGATGACAAAAACCTCTATAAAACTTGAAGAAAACACAGGAAAAAATCTTTGTCAACTTGGGTTAGACAAAGATTTCTTAAATATGACACCCAAATATAGTCCACTAAATTTTTTTTATATGCTGACTTCACGAAAATTAAAAACTTCTGCTTTTCATATGAGAATGAAAAGAAGCCATAGAAAAGTGAAAATACTTGCAAAACATGTAACTGATAAACAACTTGTATCCAAATACAGAAAGAATTCTCAAAAGTGAGCAGTAAGAAAATTAAGCAAACTAGGCAACATATATCCTCTCTGTTGTTCCTCTGAAAAACTGTCTAAAAGCAAGGCTGGTATTAGTTCACATCAAGAGTAAAATAAACACTTGATTTAAATAAATAATACTACCTCACAAATAGCTCAACCATCTCCTTATTCCTTTTATAAATAAAACTGCCACAAGCTTCAATTGTCACTAATTATATCAGGTGGTATTTTCCTTTTGAAAAAGCAACAGTGTATACATACACTGGTTGTTACAGCAAAACTTAATTAAAAAAACTTGCAGAGTTTGTTATTAATTTTTTTTTTTTTTTTGATGGGGTCTTACTCTGTCACCTAGGCTGGAGTGCAACGGCATGATCTCCGCTCACAGCAACCTCCACCTCCTGGGTTCAAGCAATTCTCCTGCCTCAGCCTCCTGAGTAGCTGGTATTACAGGTGTGTGCCACCACACCTGGCTAGTTTTTGTATTTTTAGTAGAGATGGCGTTTCACCACATTGGCCAGGCTGGTCTTGAACTGCTGACTTCAACTGATCCACCTGCCTTGGCCTCCCAAAGTGCTGGGATTACAGGTGTGAGCCACCACGCCCAGCCGGTTATTAATTTGTATTTCTATTGCACAGAATAGAATGTGAAATATGTGCCATTAGACAATCAGATGTTTAAACGCTAGACTAGCATTTAACACAGCCTTCTAGTCATGTCTTTTTGGTTGATAAAAACCCAATCTTGAGAGCTAAATTTAATAACTACCTCAATATGCAATGCCCTCAGGTCTATTTCTTTCTTTCTTTCTTTCTTTCTTACAGAGTCTTGCTCTGTCACCCAGGCTGGAGTGCAGTGGCATGATCTCAGTTCACTGCAACCTCCGCCTCCTGGGTTCAAGTGATTCTCCTGCCTCAGTCTCCCAAAAAGCTGGGATGGCTGGTGAGTACCACCACGTCCGGCTAATTTTTGTATTTTTAGTAGAGATGGGGCTTCACCATGTTGGCCAGGCTGGTCTTGAACTCCTGACCTCAGATGATCTACCTGCCTTGGCCTCCCAAAGTGCTGAGATTACAGGCATTAGTCATCCTGCCCGGCCCTCCTCAAGTCTCTTTCTATATCACAGAACTTATAATTAGTATTTTTATTAAACAGTCTATGTAAAGTGAGGGTTTACCAACAATCTATCAGCAAGTTTGTTTCAGCCTTTAATTGTATCTTTCTCAGTGTTTCTGGAAACGAACATTTAAAAACTGCTTATTGTTAATCTTACTAAAAATGTCTTAAAAAAAAAAAAGACCTAAACTATTTTTCCCAGGAGGCAAAGAAGAAGAGTAGGAAGTTCAGTATCTAGAGATCTGCTTCCTCAAGCAAATTAATGTCTTTGGTCCTCTCCTACTTCATCTGTGAAATTGGGAGGCTATAGATTCACTAAATCTGGCCTTGGATTTAAGGTCCAGTGAAATTCTAAAAATCTTGATTCTACAGATATCCTTAAATAAAGTGTATTTCTTCCACAATAAAAGGTAAAATCCATATCATCTATAGTAAAAATCTGGCTAATCAAATACTTCTCTTGATCTTAGAAGAATAACAAACTTTTTGGAACCTCAGTTTTCCCTCCTCAATAAAAAATGAGGTTTAATGAGACAATTTATATCATACATTCCAATTCTATGATCTTCCCAGAAAATAACTTTTAATAATAGTCAAGATCTTTTTGATAGAATAAACACATAACTGTATTAGTTAAATCTAACTCTAATACATATATAATAGATACATGCTGATAGAAATCAATTTGAATTTTGAAAACTTACTAAAAGTGAACTTAATTTGATCACACAAATAGAAGAACATACTTCAATTTATAGCAAGAGGAAGTAATTATTTAGCTATACTCTTAACTACTCAGGACCGTTTATATACTACCATGTTATCATATTCTTCTTAGATATAAGTGAAAACAAAAAATATGTTTGATTAATCTAAGAAGAGTCAATCCCAAAATAATGTCAGGCACATCATGAACATAAATAATTATATACTGATAATGAAAATGACAGATACTAAATATATATGGGAAAAATAAAATTTCATACATTCAATAATTATAATTCAAGGTACTTATTAAATCTGATAAATAAGTCTCAGGTTTTCAAAGGGCCTGCCATATCATTCACTATAGTATAGCTACTTCCTAGTTCATTTGATTTTAAAATAAAATAGAGTAGGCAGACATACTATATATTTAGACTATCTAAAGGAGAAGACAGTTTTGCCAGTAATACATAGCCACATAATGATATATAGTTATAAAAATTATCCTTAATGGAGTTAAGGTCAATGATCCAATAATTTCATTTATAGGAATCTGCTCCAAGAAAATAAGCAGAAATATAGACAAATATGTATGTACAAATATGTGCAGTGAAGAATTATTTGTAATAGATAAAATTGTAAACAACTCGGTTATGTGAAAACAAGGTAGGTTAATATATGATCTATTGACTATATTATTGTACATAACAAAGACTTTTTAACGACATGGTAAAAAGCAGATGAGAATTTTTATTTTATCTTTATATATTTTTATACTATGTATATTTTACACAGGTCAAAATGATATATGCTCAACTTGTATTTCCCAAAGATCATTGCATCAACACAGTAAAAGATGGCAAATGAGAGCCTAGTATAATTCAATCAAGAAATAAAGAAGGTATGAACAAAGAGGGTATTAATTAATAAATTAATAAAGAGGGAATTAATACAATGGCACTAGTAATGAAAGGAAGAAATATTACAGTTTCAAGAGATTTTTAAAAAGCAGAATCAACAGGTTGTGGCTGCCAAGTAGAACAGCAGGTAACAAAGAAGAACTGTAGGTAACAAAGTGGAAGTATGGGTAACAAGGAAGAGATCTGGCTAAATTTTAATTCCACAAACTGAAGTTGGAGATGCAGAAGGCAAAATAGCTTAGGGTAAAATAACAAGATCAGGTGACTCTGAAATAAAATTTTAAGTTTAAACAAACTTTCTATATATTATGTTTAATATGGCAAGATCCATTCTATATATTAGAAATGATTTTTATTCAGAAAGGTCCAATCATCTGGAATATTGACTAATATGGAATACATTTCTTAATGAAGCAATAACAGTGAGTTATTGCTATTGTAAAATCTTTATTCAGAATTATCTCAGTAGGGGAATAAAGTGTTTAATTTTTATCAAAATATTTTAATTTGAAAATGGCAAACATGAACTATTTCAAGAAAAAGCTTTGTAAGTTACCATATCATTTTTATTCTCCATAAAAATGCTGAGTTTCTTCAAGAATGACACAACTAGAATTAGCAGCTCAAAATTGTCCCGATCAAGGGCCTTCACCAACATGTGAACTATGTTCTTGTTCCTCATTTTCAGTTCGGTACGAGTATCCTCAGCAAGATTCAGAAGCAAATAAAGAGCAACTAGAAAAATGAAATATATGAGAGTTAAAGAATTAGTAAACTGAATCAACAATTTAGAAAATCATTTCTACTCACCAAGGCAACAGAGATAGCCCTAAAACGTTAATATATTATTTTGAAAATTTTAACTGGTTAGTAATTGGTTAATTAAAAACCATTTATTGTTACTGAATGGGATATATATGTGTGTGTGTGTGTGTGTGTGTGTGTGTATTTTAAACAAAACATATATATAAAAAATAATTCATACAATGCTGAGAAGGACACAATAACCAAAATAAAACAATGATTCCTGCCCTCTTGGAGCTTACAGTTTAATAGAAATCAAATGGCAACTAAAGGTAGATAAGTCAGGAAAAAATAACGCAGACAGGGGAAAATAGTTTTTATACATATAGAAAACAAGATAACATATTATAAAACTTTAACACCTAAAGTCTGCTGTGTTAAAAAGTGCAATAATCCAGAATATACAGTATAGCTACAGCTAAATTTGAGCCTACTAAAATCGACTTTTCGTATGCAAACCGATTTTCTGTTAGTCACTATAAGAAAAGACCTTATGAAATTCAGTAAGACAATTATTGTAGTAAACAGAGTTGAAGCCACTGTTTGCTAGTTTTAAGTAAAATTTCTTTTAGATTTGTATAATAAAAATGCTTAGGTTCTCAAAGGAAACTTATTCTCTTCTTATAGTGAAAACGATATTAACAGATAATGTTTTCCATTTTTCCTTGATTGACAGGGAGCTTCAGAGTTCAATTTCTGTAAGAATTATGTAGGTTTTTATGTTCAACACAGTCTTTTTGCTCTCTTGTGGCCTCATTGTTTTAGTGTTTCACTTCATGTATTCTTGCCAGCTACCTCTAAATGCTTATGAAAAGAAGAAATACATGCATATGCATATTCATAAGTAGATAAATATAAAATTTATTTATTTAACAAATATTAGAGATGGAGGGTGGAAGGCCAAACGTATCTATTGTATGCCAGGCCTGTTGATGTATAAAGCGTATTTAAATTCTAAAACAGTTTTATGAGGAAAGAAGTATTATAAAAATTTTACAGATGGGAAACCCCTGATTCAAAGAAATTAAATAACTTTCCCTACCATACAGCTAGAAAGTGTGCTAAATTGAAATTCAAGCCTATCAGATCCAAAGCTCACTCACATATTTACACTATTACATTATGCTGACTTTCTATACGAGGCACTGTCAAAAGGTTTCAGAATTACGTTGAAAAAACAAACAGGCTTCTCTTTACAGCCAAGATAGATGTAGCAGGTTGAATATCGTCCTCCGAAAATTTATGTTCACCCAAAACCTCAGGATGTGCTTTATTTGGAAATAGGGTCTTTGCAGATGTAACTGGTTATGGTGAGGTAATAGTGGATTAGGGTAGACCGTGAATCCAATGAGTGGTGTCTTAAGAAGAGGAGGAGATGACATAACAGAGACCGACAGATTGGGAAGAAGGTCATATGAAGACAAAGGCAGAGACTGGAGTGATGTAGCTAAAAGCCAAGAAGCACGAAGGATTGCTGGGACCCACCAAAAGCTAGAAAGAGACAGGAGAAGATTCTTTTCCAGAGCCTTCAGAGAGAACATGGGCCTGATGATACCTTGATTTTGGCCTTCCACCCTCCAGAGCTATGACAGAATAAATTTCTGTTGTTTTAAGCCATCCAGTTTATGGTAATTTGTTACAGCACCCCAGGAAATTAATAGGATGGGGTTTTAAACCTTTGCCTGACAACACCACGAAAAAACCTGACTGAAATACACAAAACAAAGATTTTCACAATAGTGGACACCAGACAAGGAAGGACAGTAATCCCTGAGAGATAAGAAATAAATGAGATAGTCCTATGTTTATCCTAGAATATTGCCTTGAGAGAGTTTCCAGGTCACAACACAGTGAAGGAGAATCCAGGCAGAACCTGATAGTATCCCTGAGTTAAGGAGATGAAGCCAAGAATTCAGAGATGCCAAGGAGTTCACAGAAAAGAGTATTGAAGAAGAAAGAGCTGAGCAGAGAGAAACTCTGGAGTTCTAACAGAGGCCTCCCTCAAATATTGAGTTGAGTATTGATGGGAGTGTAGGAATTTAAGTGAGGCTGGGACAGAACAAAATGAGAGGAGTAGAAGAACAAAGCTGAAAATAATGCCTGCTTCTACCAACCATACTGGCAACCTCATAATTCATGCATTAGTGGGTAGAGTCCTCAGAAGGGTCTTGCCTCCGTAGTGGGAAATAACCAGCTTTATACTAAATGCTGCTTCTGTCCAGACTAACAAATTATGAGTAAGATCCAAGAGGATACAACTGTTTCCAAGTAATTTAATTATGTTCCCAAACAAAACTCAAAGGTATTTTTAGGAATAAAAAATCCACCTACAACAATGTAAATTTCACTGTCTTGCTTTTTTTTTTTTTTTTTTTTTTTTTTTTGAGACGGAGTTTTGCTCTTGTTGCCCAGGCTGGAGTGCAATGATGCGATCTCGGCTCACTGCAACCTCCACCTCCCAGGTTCAAGCAATTCTCCTGCCTCAGTCTCTCGAGTAGCTGGGATTACAGGCATCCACCACTACTCCTGGCTAATTTTGTATTTTTTAGTAGAGACAGTGTTTCACCATGTTGGTCAGGCTGGTCTCGAACTTCTGACCTCAGGTGATCTGCCTGCCTCGGCCTCCCAAAGTGCTGGGATTACAGGCATGAGCCACTGCGCCTGACCCTGTCTTGCTTCTAATCAAAGATTATCAGTCATACAAGAAGCAGGGAATATAACTCACAAGGAAGAGAAAAATGAACCAATTGCAACTGTCCAAGAATTGACCTAGAGTTTAATTATAAAAACGGAACATTATAAGTTATATAACTGTATTCCAGATCTTCTAAAAGTTAAATAGAGACATGGGAGATACCACAAAAAAATTCAAACTTCTATCACTGAAAATTACAATGCTTGAGACTGTAAACTAGATGAAATTAAGAACAGTTTAGAAACAGGAGAAAAAAAGATTAGTGAAACTGAAGACATAATCACAGAAACTATCCAAAATTAAACACACAGAAAAACATGGAAAAAATGTTGAGTTTCAGAGAACTGTGGAACAACTTCAAGTGGCCTAATATATGTTTACCTGAAGTACCTGAAAAAATAGTAACAGAAACATTTTCAAATTTAGTGAAAATTATAAACCCAGAGTTTCAACAAGTTCCCTAAACTCCAAAAACAAGAAACAGAAAGAAAATTACACCAAGGTCCGTCATAATAAATTACTCAAAATGAATGATGAAGAGACAATCTTAAAAGCAGTCCAAGAAAAAGAGACCTTATATTAATATATAGACAAAGATAGCATGACAGCAGACTTCTCATCAAAAACAGCGCAAACAAGGCAACAATGGAGCAACATCCTTATAGTATTAAAAAAGGTTGTCAACCTAGAGTTCTAAGCCCAGTGAAAATATTTCAAAAAGATAAAAATATTTTTAAAATAAGACATTTTTAGACACACAAAAGGTAATTAACCACTGGTAAATATGTCCTACAAGAAACATTACAGGAAATTGCTCAGGCAAAAAGAAAACGACACCAGACAGAAATATGGATCTATGCAAAGGAATAACATCAATGGAAATGGTAACTCTACAAGTAAATATATAAGATTATTTTCTTAGTAAATATATATTTAAAATAAAATTGATTATTTATATAAAATGATAATGTGTTATAAGGTTTTTTGTTCATTTGTTTTTGGCTTTTTTTTTTTGAGATAGAGTCTCACTCTGTCACTTGACTGCAGTGAAATGGTGTGATCTTGGCTCACTGCAACCTCTGCCTCCCAGGTTCAAGTGATTATCTTGCCTCAGCCTCCTGAGTAGCTGGGGACTACAGGCATGTGCCACCACACCTGGCTAATTTTTGTTTTTGGTAAAGACAGGGTTTCCCTATGTTGCCCAGGCTGGTCTCAAACTCTGGACCTCAAGTTATCTGCCCACCTGGGCCTCCTAGAATGCTGGGATTACAGGTGTGAGCCACCACACCTGGCCTTGTGATAGGGTTTGTAACATATGTATAAGTATAATAAATGTTAGTATTAGCATAGAGGTGGGAGAGGGAAGAAGTGATTGTAACACTAAGCATGAAATGGCACAAAATACTTGACAGCAGACTTAACTTATGATAAGTTAAACATGTATCACTTGTAGGTAATTATGATTAAAGATGTGTGATATAAACCTTAAAGCAATCAATAAAATAACAAAAGACTTATAGCTAAGCTAACAATGGAAATAAAATAGAATTTTAAAAAGTCTCAAATTCATATGAAGGTGGACAAGAAGGAAAAAGGAGGAAAAAGACACATACACACATGCAAAGCCAATCTAAATGCTGTTCATTAAAAAAACACACTTAATATAGACATAAATATATTAAAAATATATAGACAAATATATCCCATGATAACACTAGTCACAAGAAGTAGATTAACATAAGAAAAGGTAGATTTTAGACAAAAAAAATATCCAGCCATGATGAAGATCACTTCATACTGATAACAAGGACAATTCATCAATAGTACATCTACATCCTACATCTTTATGTCCCCAAGAATAGAGAGCTTCAAAAATACATGTGGTGAAAACTGGTAGTAGTACAGGAGCAATAAATAACTCACAATTATAGTCAGAGATTTCAATATTACTCTCTCAACAATAGAAAAAGTACAGGAAAACATCAACATATGTAAAGACTTGAACATCAATTATTTGGGAAAAAAAGATCTCCCTTCTAAATAACCCATGGGTCAAAAAAGAAACCAAAAGAGAAACTGGAAAGTATTTAAACTGAATGAAAATGAAAACAGGACATATGAAAATCTGTGGGATGCCATCAAAGAAGTGCTTAATGGGAATTTTTTAGCACTAAATATCTGTATTTGAGAAGAAAGGTCTTGAATAAATGACCTCAGCTTCCATCTTAAAAAAAACCAAAAACCAAAAAAAAAAAAAAAACCAAAAATATAAGAGCACATTAAACCCAAAGTAAGCTGAAGAAAAAAAATTATAAAGATCAAAGTAGAAATCAATGGAATAAAAAATTGGTAGGGTTAAAAGCATCTGATATCAAAATTTTCTATAAGCTATGGTAATGAAGACACTGTGCTACTGGCATCAAAACACACAAAAGTGATGGACAGAACAAAATAGAAACCCAAAAATAGGCATGACACATATGGACAAATGGTTCTGACAAAGATATAAATCAATTCAGTAGATAAAAGATAGTGTTCTCAAAAGTAGTACTTACATAATTAGCTATTCATATGCAAAAAAATGAAGAACTTTGATCCATTCCTCACCCTATATACAAAAATTAACTCAAAATGTATTATAGGCTTAACTAAACTGAGACTATACAACTTCTAGAAGAAAACATATGAGACAATAATTGTAACCTTTGGTTAGGAAAGGATTTCTTAGATACAATACCAAAACCACGATCGAAAAAACACTAAGTTGGAATTCATAAAAATGTAAAATTCTGCTCTTAAAAAGATACTTTAGGAGAATGAAATCATGTATCTGCATAAATGCTTATATCCAAAACATGTAAAGAATATATATAAAACAATCCAATTTAATAATAAGGCAAAAATTATGAAGGCACACTTCAACAAACAAAGAGATGGCAGATAAGCACATCAAGAGATGCTCAACATAATCAGTCACTAGAGAAATTCAAATCAAAACCACATACATTCATGGTGAGAATACAAAAATGACTATTATAGAAAAACATCTGGCAGTTTCTTACAAAGTTAAACATACACCTATCATATGACTCAGCCATTCCATCATTAGGTATTTAACTAAGAGAGAAGAAAGTGTATGTCCATACAAAGACTTGTAGACAAATGTTCACAGCAGCATTAAAATTGCCAAAAATTGGAAATATTCTAAATGATCAACAGGTGAATACAAAGAAATACTATTTAATAACTATTTGATAAATGCAATAATATGAATGAATAATTATGCTGAGTAACAGACAAAAACACATATATACTACGTGATTTCATTTATATAAAACTCTAGAAAATGCAAACTAGCCTAAAGTGACAGAAAGCAGATCACTGATGACTTGGGATTGAGGAAGAAGGGAGAAGGTAGAAGGAAAGGGAGAGATTACAGAGATGTATGAGGAAATTTTGGGAGTGATGGATAGGTACTTTATCTTGATTATGGTCACCATTTCATGGGTATTTACATATGTTAAAATTTATCAAATTATATACTTTAAAATTATACAATTTATTATCTATCAGTTATACCTCAATAAAGCTGTTAAGAGTATACAATATCTGCATAAATAAAATATTTGGTTAGAAACAGAGCTTAAACTTTTGCATGTTAAAAAAGTCAAATTAGTTCTTCGAAACTTTTACACGAAAACAATTGCTTTCTTGAGATCTGATGCATTTTGGATTACATGCTAACATAGATAATACCTATTATTTTCTAGCATATTTTAAAATGAACTTTTGAAAATCTGACATTTTCTCCAACAGGCTGAACTAAATTACTTGGCTTCAAATATTTAAAAAACTCAATGTAGTTAAAATTGCTAATAATCTTCACAGGATGAAAATATTTTGGGAGTTAACAAGTATTTCCACATACAAAGTTAGTCAAACACCAATTAACTACATGAATCATCAAATAGTCAAGTAGAAACCAGGAATTAAATTCACACTTAAAAGTCCCATGTCATTATCACTAACCACCATAAGATTTTACATCTTATCAGTAACCAAAAAACCATACTATGGAAGTTTTAAATCTCTTAATAAAGCTAGAGATAAGGAATTCTTTTCTATTAAACAAAAGAAATATTTTAAAATTTTTATATCAATTTCCTAGGAAAGCAATAAAATAATTCACTTTATAAAACAAGTAAGTTAGGGTTGAAGAGACAAAGATTGTTATCATTGAAAAGGTCACACACTAGATTAAAAAATCCTTTCTTAGGAAATAAATAATAAGTATATAAACATTTAGGAACTAAACGGGGAAAAATAGTAGAGTGAAATTTAAAACATTACCCATGCTAAAGACAGACGAACTTGTAGCATATTAACATTTATAGAACTTTCAGTTATTCTCACATTAGCTTTACAGGTATGATAAAAAAGTGAACAAAACAAATGTATTTAGAGTAAGTACTTTGTTGCCTTCCTCATTGCTTAGGAATTCATACCTCGTAATAGCTGTTCCTGTTTTACCACAAGCCCCTGGTACTTTTTAAAGGTTTTTTCATAATCCTTTCTCAAGGTTTGATTTTCAGGGTCTTCATCAAGTAAACAACTTGTTAAGGATCATCCATACTCACTGAAGCAAAAAAAATCTACTGATAAATTCTATGAACAACGGCACTATTAGATTTTATATGCAACTTTATCCAGTTATTTTTTTCACCAAAAGTTTAACTAAAATGTTCTCTGTATAATAATTGTGCTGTAACAGCACTTCTTATCTAAGTGCTCATGGATTCCCTAGGAGTCCTTGGGTGAACAAACTTTTTTTTAATGTAGCCCACAGCTAACATCATATAGATGTTTGAACCTCACCAAATACTTGAATTCCCAGAAACTGTATGTGAGTATTTTATGTAGGTGCACAAATCTATAACTTTTAACAGATTATCAAGTGGGTCCACGAACCAAAAATATTACTGCCTCAGAGAATGATTTAGTTACTAAGAACACTGGATTTTACTTCAGACAGAGGCCCAGAATATTTAAAGGATATAGATTAAATCTAAAGCTTTTGTAGCAGCCTTTTCAGACTAGAGATGCCAAGAAAGAACTAGCCCAAACTTAAAGGTAAACAAATTTTAAAAATCACATCTTTTGGTCCCAAATCGTCCCCTGGACACCTTGCAAAAATAATCAGTTATTTCAGCATGTGAGTCAAGCATATGACCCCAGAATATGAGTCAATGCAGCTAACCTTGTTGAATACCACTTGTATCAAAGTACAAAGAAATTTAGGACATAATAAAATAGTAACATGTCAGGAGAAATGACCAGAATTCTGATGTAATTTTTATATCCCTTCAATTACCATAATCTATTGAGTCTAAGACACATTTTCCTCACATCTTAACATCTCCAAAATGGGATGTGTCTTATAATCCATGATGTGTCATAGCTTAATTGAAAGCATATGTTCCTCTCCTAGCGGTTAAACAATAGTGAATCTTAAAATTAATGGTGTCTGATATAGAAATACAGTATGTCCTAAGATATCAGTTCTTGTCACCAAACAATCACAAAATGCAAATTCATGATTGCTAAAGAGTTCCACTAGTGGTTCCCTGCATACTTCTCCAGTTTAAAAAATTTTAGGTATCACTGAAGCATTCAGGAGTCTTGGGACTCCAGAACTGATGTAAAGTCTCTAGGATTCTTGGGTTGTCGATGTAGTTGAGTCACTGTCAATCTAGATGCCAGAAGTTTATGGTATGCATAGGAAATTTATAAACCTGAAAAGATTCTAATTAAGAAAAGTCAAAGCTTGTGTGTGGTGTGGATTTTATAGCATCTTGGAATTCCATGTGACAATAATAAAAGTCTGACAGATTTTGTACACAATAACCTAAGTTAACCTATTACAACACAGATTAAATTGAAGCCTCAGGGTTTCCGGAGGCCAAAATTAATATAAAAGGTCCACTTTTGCACAAAGCAGAGTTAAAAATGTATGATACACTGCACAACAGGAATAAAGTTTTCACTTTTTAAAAGACACAATAAACACGTGATTCAAAGGAAAGTTACCAGCATGCCTAGTTGATCTACAAAACACATCATGTTTGAACAGATATGAATAAACCAGGGGCCTCCGATCCAGAAGCATTAAGTTGTAGAGGCTAAAATGTGATAAATATCTTCAAATATGAGAAGAATTATGATGTTGAAGAGAATATCCTTATTCCATATTGCTTTGGTATGCAATACTAGAACCAATGGATAGAAGTTATTGGGAAATGGACTTCAGTGCACTAAGCAAAAGACTATTATAATAAACAGAATGCTAAACCACAGAATGGGTGAAATAGATAAGCATTGACATTGTTAAAGAAGAGCTGATGTAACGCCATTTGCCAGGGAAGTTGCAGAAAAGATTTTTATATTTGCAAGATAGGTTAAAACAGATACCTAAGTTTTCTTTCACAGGTTCTATCATTCTATAGGCCTTTCAAATTTTTATTTATTAACAACAGTATTTTTGCACTTTCCTAGAAAAATAGAACCTTTAGGTTCATCACCAAATTTACACCCATTCTAATCAAAGTCACCTTAGTACTCACATAGAAGTATATAAGTAGTAGCGGTGAACTAGGCTTCAACTAACCAAAGGATCATAGTGGATGTAATTACGTAATCCTTTAGAGGTTCACCTACTAAGTTACCCGACACAACTACTACCTGCTCCGTCTACCTCATTAACTAATAAAGGTTGTTAAAAGACAAAAAGTGAATGTCAAACTGTATTCATTTTGACAGTTTCAATCTACTTCTTAACCTTCAATAACACACTCCTGCATTGCTTCCAAGTAATGCAATTAACAATTTTACAAAAGAAAAAAGAAAAGAACAAAACCATCCCACCCATCCAAAGCTTATAGCAAAGGGCAAAAGAGGGTTCAAATGCCACCCTAAAAGGATATCAGCTTTCTTCTTCTTTGAAAGTTCTTCTTGCCAAAGCTCATGTCTTTTTAACTCATGATCAATAATATTCATACACAGAGCTCCAATTTTATAATGAGTAATAAGTCCATGAAACTGAGAAAAGCTTTAAAGAAGACATTTTAATATATATTTAAAAGAATACATTTTATGGGTACAGGAAATTTGTTTTTGGTGATCAATGGTACAAACCATGTAGAAAATAAATTTGATATACATATTTTAAAAGATATATCAACAATACACTACTAGGAAGACTTGAGATTATAAAATTATTTTAAATATATCACACTACCCTTACCTAAAATAGTTATTTTTAAGAAGTTAGAAAGTAGACATTTTTTGTAACTAACCACCATATTAACTACTCAGATATTCACAATAGATTTTTATTGTCTAACAAAACTAATAATGTATCAATACTACACATACATTTTATTTATTGTGTAAAACTGACATCAATTAGTAAAGTACTAGTAATTAGGTTTTACATATGTTTTCTAGACAATTCATTCATCCAAGTATTTATTCAATAAACAATTATTTGCTACTACTAGCACATTTTTAGAACAGAAGCAGCAATTCTCTAGGAATTGGCTAGAACTTTTCATAACATTTTAATAAACATCTTTCTTAAGGATATATGTGTATAAATAATAAATATGAATACATAATAGGTATGTATTTGCACATACATGCATATATATAACAATGACATTTACTGAGCACTTACTGTGGGTCAGGCCTTATTCTAAGCATTTTAATTTTTAATTCATTTAATCCGAAAAACTATCCAAAGAGGGTGCGACTATTACTATCCAAATTTTACTCATAAGGAAACTGAGGCATGAGTGAGTATAGACTAAATGAAAGATAGAATAACAGATAGCAAGACAGAAAATGGGAAACAGGAATAAGAATTTAGCGGTACAGCATAGGCAGACACACAGAGAAACTGAGAGAACGAGTGATCTACAAATTAAATCAATGACACAAACAGCAATAGAGATACAGTAGTCATTTGATTTAATAATTTTTATACTCACCTGGAAAAGCAAAAAAAGATGTAAATTATGTTTGTAGCTAACTCAACACTTTGCTTCCAGTCTTCTCTCAGGACCCTTGCTAATGCACCAAGGGCAGTTTCTAAAGAAAAAGGAGAAGTACCGAAATGATCATTCTCCTTGCTCTGGTATAAAGGGTGATTGGTTTTAAATGTCTAGTTATTAATAAATAACAAAGCTAAGATAGAACTGGGACAAAAAGTAGTATGCTTCTTTCCAATATGGACAGCTACTTTTAAAACTAAAATGTAACTTTACTTAAAGATACGTAACATGCTACTTCAAGTATATACTGTACACAGAAGTAATCAAATATGATTTAGATAAAGTGACATAATATATATTATGGTAACAATAAAATAATTAAAAAGCCTTTCATTTTTAAATTTAATAATCTTAAATTAAGAACTGCAATCTTAATTTGTAAGATTAAGAACTGTACTCTGACTACTGCAGTACTGATTTTTTTCTTTTTAACATCTGATTTAATGTATTTGATAATATGAAAAAAACTTGAATAAGTCTAGAAAAAAATGAGCAGTTTAGTAGACTAACACTAGTTCCATTAAAGTAAATTAAAAACCAAATAAAATCTATACACAGAAAAATAAATTTAATATTTCAGTATCACACTGAATTTATGCTAATAGCCACAAATAAAACAAAAAGCTTTCACAAAATTAACTTTCAGGTAGGTTAATAAGCATTTCTGCTAAAATTTTCTCTTCAGGAAATGAAAATTATAAATTAATGGCATAGTTTCAAATTGGGTTGGTACATGGCATACTAATTCTTAAAATAATTAAAACAAAATAAAATATCTGTATGTTAAAATATAAAAATCATAATTCCACTGTTTTTAATAGATACTCAGGATTTACAATAGTACTTTATGGACTGCATTTATTATGGTAATGAAAATGTTCCATATTTGAGCTTTCTGGCTATTCGGACTATGAACAAAAATTAATTGTATTAGTTATGAATCCACATAGTGACAAATTTTTTAGCAAATTAAAAATCATCCTATGATAGCATTTCACAGTATTATTCATATTCACAATGCAGAGAACTGGAATAGTATATGCTTTGAAAAAAATTATTTTGGAGTCATGTAAATAGGTTGGCAATGCATATTAACATGCAAAGCCTCCCAAAAGTCCTATTTAATAAAGAATCCGGTGTAGCTTTGTTCAATCTAGTAATTCCCAAAGGTATTTGACCATTATAATCCAGAGAAAATAGTATTTCTTAAAATACTAGCCTATACAGAACTGTTCTATAATGTCATAAATTTAGGCATAGGTTTAGTGACCTATTTGCAAAATTTTATTTCATTTTTCTCCTTTAAAACAGAATAGAGAAACATCTCAATAAAAATACAGTTACAGGAGTTGTACACAGTTTACCAAGAAACAGCTAAAAGAAAATATAGTTTACAAGAGGTTAAAAGACAATCCCAAATTAATTTCTACATTGAATGCAATCATAATCAAAATCCCATTATGACTTTTCACAGAATATGATGAAGTAATCTCAAAGTATATAAGACAAATGTGCAAGACCAGTAAAGCCAATTCTTGGGGAAAGAAAGCAATTTGGAACATTTTTTCCCACATATTCTAAAGTTCAAGTCAAAATAAAAAACAACACAACAATAGTGTGGTATCAGTATGTAAATAATCAAATAAACCAATGGAACAGAAGGAGAGGGAACACTAAAACAATTCCATGAAAATATGGAACAGTACCTGCCACAGAATAAGTTTTCAAGAATTATCTATTTCATAAAAGAATGGCAAGCATATAGCAGAAAAGGCATTTGAAATACTTATTTGAAAATACTGATTGAGAAAACTATTGATTTGAATTATTTTATCCAGGTATTTGGCAACAACCAGAAAGGCATTCTCTCTCATGTAATGCAAACCAGATAATAAACACATCTTTCCTATTTTGTTTTTGATAAATGTATAATCAGAAAACTATGGATTTAAAATGATTCTATAGGCAGGGCATGCAGTGGCTCATGCCTGTAATCCCAGCACTTTGGAAAGCGGAGGCGGGTAGATCACCTGAGGTCGGGAGTTTCAGATCAGCCTGACCAATATGGTGAAACCCTGTCTCTACTAAACACACACACACACACACACACACACACACACAAATTAGCCGGGCATGGTGGCACATGCCTGTAATCCCAGCTACTCAGGAGGCTGAGACGGGAGAATCACATGAACCCAGGAGGCGGAGGTTGCAGTGAGCCGAAGGTCGCAGTGAGCAGAGATCGTGCCACCGCACTCCAGCCTGGGCAACAGAGGGAGACCTTGTCTCAAAAACAAAAACAAAACAAAACAAAACAAAACAAAACAAAACAAAAATGATTCTATAGTGGTATTACTGAGAAAAGGGTGTTAAAAACATTCTATCTCCTTTTCTTGTTACTACCAAGTACTTCCAGTGAAAGGAAAGCAAATACTTGATGTGAAATTCAATCTCAATGAAACTGCAAAGATTAATAGCTTTCCCTGTGCTACTGAGAAAAAACTAATACTGGAACTTTAATAAAACATGATATATATATTTATGCAAATGTCTGTAGTTTGATCTTATATTCTAATTGAAACAATAAAAGAGTTTCCCAGAGTAGAAGAAAGAAAAGGTATAGTACCATTAATGCTTAATTTTCCTTGTTTACATTAAACGGTTTGTGAATTCTCCGGAGAATATTTAAATGCTATGCTCTCAATTTAAGAAATCTGAGTAGAAAGAAATAAAAAGCTGGAAAATATATGCAGTCTTAAGTTTTGTATATATAATTGTAACTTGTTCATCTATTATGATTAAACATGTTTTATGGTAATCACCATTTAATAGTAGTTCTTCCAAGTTATCAGGATTTCGAGCAAGCTGCAGGATCAAAGCAGAACCCCGAACCTTGTCAGGAATATCTTCATATAATAACTCAATATATTCATCCATGTCATTAATGTTAGCAACTTCATCAATCTGAAACAAAGGAAGAAGCAGAAAGTACTCATCAACAATGCTCAACAGATCCACTGTCAAAGAAATAATATTTTGTGATCAATACAGATATAACAATACAGAAATTTCCAAAGAACTCATAGTAACCATCTTTTTGGATAGGGAAATTTTAGATCTTTAGACCTAGGACTCTAATACAAAACCCCATGATAAAATGAGATGTATATAAACTTTAAAAATTGTTTATCAATATAAAGTATCTTAAATGTAATAAAAAATATTTGTATCTACTATAGTAGATTAAACAATATTTCAAAACATATTACAATAAGAATATGTAAACATTTTTGCCCATCATTTACCAAAATTAATTGTTTAGAAAGCACAACCAGCCACAGGTACAGCGGCTCACAGCTACAATCCCAGCACTTTGGGAGGCCGAGGCGGGCAGATCACAAGGTCGGGAGTTCGAGACCAGCCTGACGAACATGGTGAAGCCCCGTCTCTACTAAAAATACAAAAATTAGCTGGGTGTGGTGGCACGCACCTGTAATCCCAGCTTCTCAGGAGGCTGAGGCAGGAAAATCGCTTGAACCCGGGAAGCAGAGGTTGTGGTGAGCCGAGATCACGCAAAAAAAAAGCAGAACCAATACTTTTTGTCTTTTTCAATTAAATAATGGTTTTCTACCTTTCTCAGGTACCTGAGTTCAGTCATTTTTAAAAAATACCACATGCTTAATGTGATTGTGTGTATTATTGATGGAAAAAGGCAATATCTTATAATTCAGTCCTCTATTAGATCAGAACGCATGCAGTCTTACCTCCATTCCTTCAAAAGGAGGTGGATCTTTAGGCTTGCTTGATTTTTCTTTTTTCTCTGTAACAAGATTTTTTTTTTAAATAAGGAGAATTAGGTTTTTAGGGTTTCTAGGTAATTTTTATTTTCAGCAGCTGAGTTTAATTCTAGCTAAACTGGGGATATTAAAACCAGTTTATGAAATAATCTCTTTTCAATGTATAAAAATGCTCATATATAATCAATTCGATCAAATGAGGATATCAAGGAGAGTATAAATTAATAAAATCTATATCACCAACTTCCTCCTTGGTTAACTTTTTGGGTATGTAAGGTATACAGTCAGACTTGCCAACAAGCAGCAAAATAGTCTGTTCTAAGTATCCTCTCTTTCCCTTCCTAATTCAAATTTAAGGTAGGAATAGGAAAATCAATAAGGCAAAGAAAAAAGTATGACTTGAGTAATATAAAAACTAAAATGAAAATTAACAAAGCAGAAAGAAATAAAAATTGGTAAATTTAAAACTTAAGATATAGAATAGTTGTTAACTGGTTCTTTTTTAACAAGTAAAATTAATATCATAAATTAAAAGGCAAACATTTATTACTTATATTAATTAAATCCCCACTTATTCCCAAATAAAGAGTTATCCAAAGGTGCTGAACACAAGTTTGAGCCATTCGTTTATATTGAATTATCTAATTAATGGCATAATTTCATTTTTTAACAAAAAAACTATCAAATACTTTATTGATCTGGATTATAAGTCTAAGTAATGTATGTACATTAAAGTAAGTTAGAATGTTATCAAAATTTTTGATTCCATAATTAGCAAATAAATATATGATAGAATTAGTCATTATTTTCAGAGGACAGCACTCATTCTATATAAGATCATACATTCTCAACAGCTTAATTCTGCTTCAGACAGATAATTTACTAAGACAGTGGTTTTAATTATGCAAAAAAAATCACTGAATGTAATGAATTACACAACCAAGTAAGTATTATTGTTTCAATTGCTTTTAAGATAAGATTTCTGGCTTTGGAATACTGCTTGCCAAGTAAAAGAATTTTAACAAAGAAAACCAGTAGTGTAAAAAAAAGCGTATATTTAATATACACTTCCTAAAGCATTTCCTATGTCTTCAATTATTAATAATACTCTACCCAGATAGAGAAAATATTGATTTGAATTATTTTATCCATGTATGATGACATGAACATTTTTTCATATTCCTCTAATTTCTGGGGAGCAAGGTAAAACCACTGATTTGCCCTGAAAACACAGTGAAAGAGTTTTTACTGGTTCAAAGATACTTTATTCTAAATGCCTTCAGAATTATATTAATTTGGCACTAGGAAAGATCAACTTTAACTATACTGTACAACCTACAATAAGTAGACACAGATCTTAAAAGACTACCAGATTTGCTTTTCTCCTTGGATTTATTGGACTATGTGATCTCTCATCATTTACAGACATCTTAACAAGAATATTCTATTAACAAAATACTTAATACAAATTTTCCTTGATAATATTTTCCTTATCTACATAGTACTTAACAATGCCAGGTATGTGATTAGAAGCAATCACGTTCAAAATGTCTATTTTTGCTTTTTTTTTTTTTGAGACGGAGTCTTGCTCTGTGGTCAGGATGGAGTGCAGTGGCACGGTCTTGACTCACTGCAACCTCTGCCTCCTGGGTTCAAGCGATTCTCCTGCCTCAGCCTCCTGAGTAGCTGGGGTCACAAGCATGCACCACCACACCCAACTATTTTTGCATTTTTACTAGAGATGGGGTTTCACCATGTTGGCCAGGATGGTCTCGATCTCTTGACCTTGTGATCTGCTCGCCTCGGCCTCCCCAAGTGCTGAGATTACAGGCGTGAGCCACCATACCCGGCCCTTTTTGCTTTTAAATAAATTTACAACCATTTAATTCATTCAACAAATATATGTTGACCATCTATGTTAGACACTGTATTCACAGCTAATAAAAGTATATATTAAGTACAAGGCATTTTATTTGCTGTGTATGAAGAGAGACTAATTTGAAAAAATTCCAAACAAAATTTTCTTTTTTTTCCCTACTTAGTCCAATCAAAACTTCAGCACTGATATATTATTTTAAGAGCACCAGCTGGGCACAGTGCCTCATGCCTGTAATCCCAGCACTTTGGGAAGCCAAGGCAGGAGGATCGCTTGAACCCAGGAGTTTGAGACTAGCCTAGGCAACACAGTGAGACTCCCATTTCTACAAAAAATGTAAAAAATTAGCCAGGTGTGGTTACAATTTAGTGGTGAACTCATAAAGGGATACCCATCGTGGGCATCTGCCTGTGGCTCGGTAACCTCTAGACATTTCAGAGGCCCGGAGATGAATCCAAGTGGCTGCCTGGCTTCTTTAAGCCAGGGGCTGTCTCTGCTGCCTCCCTTGCCAGCAAGGCATTGCCGACCTTCACATAAGCTTGCTTGGAGTAGAGAAACAGTTTCTGAATCGGAAAGACTTCTCCGGTAAGTATTCCCAAGCGCAATCGACATCCCTTTTGCCTTCTCCTGATCTGTTGGCCTCCTTAAAGGTCCTGTTGCCTCTTCAGAGGTCCTGTTGACACTCCCTAATCTGTAAAATGGGCCCTGTTTAAGGGGGATTTTCCCAATTGGAAGGAGAACAAAGGGCAATGTTTGGGGGGAGTACTCCTGGATGATTTGGTTTCAGTTATGAAACCTGATTTTAGAGTTCTGACTTACCGGGGTCTCATGTCTGTTCTTATCTTGTCCTGTTTGTGTGTGGGGAACCCAGAAGGAAACATTAGCAGAAGTTCAGTGGGCCTAACAAGTGGAAAGGGGGGTCTGTTTTATCTGTTTTGCTAGGTTAAAACTTGGATACTGAGCCAAGTAACTGGTGTTTGTCTTTGTTATGTGTGTATTGTAATTTTCTCTCGGTTGATACAGGAAATGCTAACTTGATCCCTCCTACCTCAAGCAGCCCCTTGGATTCTATCTTGCAAAACTGGGCAGCTTTCACCTATGAACCCATGAAAACAAAGAAAATGGTTTTCTTTCATAATCAGCAAGCAGGGTGATCAAAGCTCTGCTCTTTTGGAAGCCACAGTTTAAGAGAATCCAGGAACCCAACAAGGGGGCAACAGGGTAGTAAGAATCGTTTACCAGTCAGGCTCCTGATCTCTCTGTGTAGAATCTGGCTGAGCAAAAGGTAAAAAAATCAGTTTCCTGCAAGGTTTTGATTAATAGGAGAAAAAGATGTGTATGACTAGTCTTGGGAAATACTGACTCTGGTGTACTTTTTGGTTTATTAATATTCATATTGTTCCCTTTCTTTCCAGAAATAATCTTTTCTTTGTCTTTCTGTGCTCTTCATAAAGAAAAGGTACTAACTGAGGGCTCCTCTCATCTTGTTTTATGTCCTTGAAAACTTGACCTGTGACCGAGTGAGCTCTATAAAATAGAACAATTCCTTTACACTATATACTCTGGTTTCAATAATTACTTCATTTTGCTCTTCCTCCACATTGGCTACCTTCTTGGAGAACACAGGTCACAGAGGCATTTTCTATTGCCCTGACATAATTTTCTGCTTTTGCGGGTAGCTTCGAAGCTAGTGACCTGAGCTCACACAGACCCACATCTAAGCTTTCTCTAGCCTTAAGGCCCAACCAGCAATCCGTTTTACTGTCATTTTAGCCATTATAGATGACAACAAGCAAGGAATTGAATATTATGTATTTTTCATATTAGTTTGCATTTCCTTATGCATCCAGTGAACCAAGTCCCCAGAAGTTGTATCCATCTCCAAATTCACTGTAACTTTTACCTTTAGTAATTGGGCACAGCCCAGCTGCAGTTCCATGCCATGGATGATCACATGGTCACACAGGAATCAAAGGTTCCTTATCCTCCACCTTTTTATTTTATAGATTAATATAATCAGCTCCCTGAGGAAACTATACTGAAATGGCTTATGAGAGTAACTAATTTGGGAGCAGTGTCTTTGGTTTTAAATGCTGCAGAGTGAAAGAACGTGTTTGGGTTGGTATGGTACCCACTGCTCACAATTAAACAATTGCAAATGATTATACATGAACCAGACAAACAGGACATGATTAGTGAGGAAAGAGTTAGCCTAATGAATTGGATAAAAGCCACTGTAAGGTCTCTTTACCCTAAGAAAGGGGACTGTCCGACTCTACCTGTAACTGCCAAGTGGAGTACCCCAGATGAAGCAGCTAATGTGGCTTGTATGCAAGCCATATGGGACTGGCATTATGATGACAGGGATATTCACCCCTTGAATATGCCCATTACCCAGGTCATGGTCAGCTTCTCCTCATGGGTCTTACAGATGCTAACAGAAAATATGAGGTTCGTTAACAAGGGAATGGTGAAGGGTAGAGGGGAGGGTCAAAGGATGCATCCCAGGAAGATGGGAAGTTTTAAACAGTTATTAAGAAATATGATGAATGAAGAAAACATTGATAGGAGTAAAACTAAGAGGAAAAGAAAAGGGGAGAGTCAGGGGACTCATCCCAGCAGAATGAAAATCTTTAGACAGTTATTAAGAAATTGAATGAATAAAATGGAAATTGATGGCGTTCAAACAAAGGCCTTAATTGCTGTTTCCCCCAATATTAAAGGGTACCAAATCAGTTTTCTGTACTTACCCCAATTGGAGACATTTTTTTAAAAATCAGAAGACAAAGATCAGTATGAGAAAACTGACCAACAATTGCCTAGGGTGATGTTGAGGTGACTAATCAACATAAAGATTGACTAAAAAGCCTTGGTCCCTTAGCTAAACCCTCTGCTGGGAACCCAAATCTCTTTTCACAGGAGAGGGTAAAATGGTCTGGGAGTGAAGAGAAATTGCCAGGACCAGAACATAAAATTAAGGGTGGATAGGATTATCAAAGTTGAAATGTTTATATAGGCTTTTTGTAAGTAATTGTGTATTCTTTACCTAAATGTCTTATGAAAATGGATATTGTATCTGACTAGGGGATGTTTTCTCTACCGAGTACTATAAAACTGAAGGCATGCAAATCTGCCCTTCAAGCTATAATTAACTGGACATACTACAATGGGAACCAATAAGATTGCCCGAGCCCACAGAATATAGAATAGAAGCTGGAGTGCTGGTAGGAACAAATTATCCACTTGATAGCCTTTTGTGGAATGTTTACTGAGGCTTATAGCAAAAGTCTGTGAGCACATCCCAGTGATGACTGCTGTGACTCTGGACTAGAGAATTTCCACTTAAGAGGCATTTACTGCCTTGTTACAGGACATTAACTGAAGACATCCTATGATGGAAGGACATACAATGATCATGACATCTGAAATACCCATGCTATTTGGGGCAATGTCAGAAACAGTCTAACTGGGGACAGCAGTGCCCAGAAGAGCTCCATAATAAAATGGAGATACTTTGTATATGATCATGCTACTTGGGAAATTCAAGGAGGAGATACTCATGAGCAGGGAGCCTCTTTTTCCCCAGGATTGACTCTGAAACTGTGAGAAGCTGCAGGATTCTACGGTGCCCGTTAAACAGCTCTTACCTGACTGACAAAGAGCTGCCTGATTTATGAAAGGCAATTCCAAGGTGAACAGACAACATCCTGTTTGGAAGTCGGCTACTCTGACTGAAGACGAGTCAAGAAAACTTTTTTTTTTCTTTTGAGCTATTTATAGCTTATGACAAGTAAAGTACATCTTTATGAGCAAAATTTGCCTTTCTACCTGAGTTCTCACAAATGTGGAAACTTCATTCATAAGTATTATTTTATGGCAATATAGTTATTTGTATAAGTTCAATAAGAATCTGCTTTCTTTTGTAGCAGGACACAATTG
The DNA here is from genome assembly GCF_008728515.1 of Papio anubis. Classification (NCBI taxonomy): domain Eukaryota; kingdom Metazoa; phylum Chordata; class Mammalia; order Primates; family Cercopithecidae; genus Papio; species Papio anubis. The sequence goes on along the minus strand of NC_044976.1, from coordinate 191,126,279 downwards.
CAGATGCTGGTTACTTTACCAAGGCTTTGACTGGATTGGCATATTTTCAGATATGACTAAACTGCTTTGAGGAATTGATGTTGACTTTATAGAGCCAATAAAAGCCCCTCGGAAAGACTAGCCTTCTACTTTGTCTATGTAGTTTCTTTTTAGGGTTCCTCACCTGTGATAAGTAAAAAATGTTACTTTCAACAGATCCAGAAACCTCAAGTTATTTTGGGACCTCCACAAGAAATGAGTTCACCCAATTCATACAGGTGTCTGCAGGCATGGATAAATCCTTGGTTTAGCTAACCTTGAGGCTTTCAAAAAGTCTAAACTAAGATTCCTTATGGAAAAGTTCCTGCAAAGTCAACTTAAAAGAGCCTATATGGCCAATCAATATTCTTGCCATACTTCATGCAAATAGGCCAAGTATAATAAGACTTATTTTGGAAATAAATTGGTCCTACTATAATTTGTCTTTGGTAGAAATGGCATACTAGAGACAAAAATTTTGTTTCAAAAGAAACAATAGTATACCTGTTACTAGATTCTAGCCTTGTCTATTATTTTTGGGTTTTTATTGTTTTCTACAATTTGAACTAAACCTGAATTCTTTCCTGGCTACAAGTCTTCAAACTAACATTTTCAAAATTTTCTTCCATTCTTCTGACTTGAACTCTGTTCCAGACAGAAATATAGTTATAACTAAGCATTAATTAGGCTATACTTTGGCTCATTACCTTGCTGCTAAAGTCACATAGCACTACATACTGACCATTTACATCCCCATTGTTCTTACAGACAGGATCTCTGACGTTAAGAATCATAAGGATTTTGCTTAAGGATCATTTAAAATGTTTTTCAGACCCTGAGTTGCAGTGAAACAGCTGACACCTCGGAAGACCCTCATAGAGGAAAGAAATCAGCATGAGAATACAGCTTCTTCATCATTCTGTCCCATTACTTCACCTTACACTCTTTGACCAATCAACAATCTCCACACTTCAGCCTAATCCAAAATCCTTAAAAACTCTAGCCCCAAACTTCTCAGGGAGATGGATTTGAGGTTTTCTCTCATCTCCTAGTTTGGTGACCCCCAAATTAAACTTTTTTCTTGCTGCTGCTGCCAAAAAAAAAGGAAACAAAGAAAAATAATTCATGAAAGTTACATCCGTTGGATAGTCTAAGGCATATGATATATATTTTAACACTTACATAATCCGTCTAAATGACGAACAAATATAAAAAAGAAGCTTATAAAGTATCAGTCTAGTTGGTGCAGTGAAAATAGGTTTTCTGCCCCAAATTCTTTCCTTTTATTATTCTAGAATCAATATGACAGACATTTCCTTTTTTATTCTTACTTCAGTGTATGTGTACATACACAAAACATGAAAAAAGAATTAGACCATTTTATGTGGAAGCATCTAATATAAAGCCTACCATGAAAGCAATTAATGTTTATTCTTTGTTGTTTACTCATTCATAGCACTGGTGAAAAAAACCTACCCAAAATCAAATATCAATAGTTTGATAAACTTTTGTTTATAGTTGTTTGACAAACTATAAACAACTTTGGATCTGCATTAGGAAGCCAGGAATTCTACTACTTACCTTTTCCTGACAATGAATCACGGCGGTTCTGTAGATAGTACAACAGCTGTTCTACCTCATTTAGTTTTGAAGGATGAATGAGTTTACATTCTTCAACCACCTTCCTTGCCAGGGAAGTTATATCTGTGTTGGCATTGAGACTCTTAAGTCGAATGCTGTAGGTATGACAGAATTTTTCAACTCACGTATTATAAAAGTAATAACTGCAATACTACTACTTTAAAATAATTTATAGGTTATAAATTATTATAGAGAATCTGGCCATAGACTCTTAGTAAAATAAAGTATTAGATATAATTAGACTTAGAAAAATACAAGGCAGTGATTTTCTGTGAGCTAGACAAACAAAATAACAAAAGGAACACAAAATCTTCTTCCAACTCTCTAGGCAAGACAGCATATTCGGAGATTCTGCTTTAAAATGGTATTTCTGATATAAAATATATAAAGTCTTTAGCATTATCAAATGTAAGAATTCATACCATCATAAATAAATCATTTTCTTGACCATACCCACAAATGCTAACTTTTTTTCAGCTAGGGACAAGACACAATATTGATACGTTCAGATTCAGTTGCTCTGGTGGTAATTATATAGAAAGTAAAAGCAAAAGAAAGTGAAATCCGGCTGGGCACAGTGGTTCACATCTGTAATTCCAGCACTTTGGGAGGCTGAGGCGGGGGGCTCACAAGGTCAGGAGTTCGAGACCAGCCTGGCCAATATGGTGAAAACCCGTCTCTACTAAAGATACAAAAAATTTGCCGAGTGTGGTGGTGTGCGCCTGTAATCCCAGCTACTCGGGAGGTTGAGACAGGAGAATTGTTTGAACTTGGGAGGCAGAGGTTGCAGTGAGCCAAGATCGCACCATTATACTCCAGCTTGGGCGACAGGGGAAGACTCTGTCTCAAAAAAAAAAAAAAAAAAAAAAAAAGTGAGATCCACTTTAAGATCTGTATGAGGAATTTTGAGGAACAAATGAATACATTTTATACTTAGGTTAGTGCATTAACAATAATAAGCCAACACCTCCCTCTTTTTAAAGTTAGCCCAGGAGATTCACTGGGAACCCATTAAGAAACCATTATTAAGAGTCTGGAAACAATTGCCTAGTTAGGGGATTCAGGGTACCAGGAAGAGGTATAAAGACATAAAATTAGATTCAAAGTGAAGAGTCAACCTGGTGGCAGGGAGTCCTACTCTTATGGAGCCCAGCAAGCTATGAACCACTGGCTTGAAATTCTCACTGCCAGCACAGCAGTCTGGAGTTGACCTGGGATGATCAAGCTTGGTGAGGGGAGGGGGGCCTGCCATCAGTGAGGCTGTAGTAGGCAGTTTTCCCTGGACAGTGCTAAGGAGACTGGGAGGTTTAGACTGGGTAGAATTCACCACAGTGTGGCAAAGTGCTTCTTTAGATGCCTCCTCACTGGACAGGGCACCTATAAAGGAAATGCGGCAGCCTTAGGGGCTTACAGATAAAACTCATCTCTCTGGGACAGAGAACCTGGCAGGAGGGGTGGCTGTGGGCACAGCTTCAGCGGACTTAATCTTTCCTGCCTGCTGGCTCTGATGAGAGCAGCTGATCCTGACAGGGGGAATTCTCCCAGCACAGCACACTAGCTCTGCTAAGGGACAGACTACCTCCTCAGGTGGGTCCCTGACCCCTGTGCCTCCTGACTGGGAGAGACCTCCCAACAGGGGTTGACAGACATCTCATATAGGAGATCTCTGGCTGGCATCAGACAAAGCTTCCAGGGGAAGGAGCAGGCAGCAATATTTGCTGTTCTGCAGCCTCCAGGCGAATGGGGTCTAGAGTGGAATTCCAGCAAACTTCAGCAGACCTGCAGAAGACGGACCTGGCTGTTGGAAGATTAACAAACAGAGAGCAACAACAACAACATCAACAAAAAATACCCCCCAACAAAAACCCCATCCAAGGGTCATCAGCCTCAAAGATCAAAAAGGATAAATCCACGAAGATGAGGAGAAACCAGCACAAACACGCTGAAAATTCCAAAAACCAGAATGCCTCTTCTCCAAATGATCGCAAGTCCTCTCCAGCAAGGGCACAAAACTGGATGGAGAATGAGATTGATGAAATGACAGAAGCAGGCATCAGAAGGTGGGTAATAACAAACTCCTCTTAGCTAAAGTAGCATGTTCTAACCTAATGCAAGGAAGCTAAGAACCTTGATAAAAGGTTACAGGAAATGCTAACTAGCATAACCAGTTTAGACGAAACATAAATTACTTGATGGAGCTGAAAAACACAGCATGAAAACTTCGTGAAGCATACACAAGTATCAATAGCCAAATCAATCAAGCAGAAGAAAGAGTATCAGAGACTGAAGATCACCTTGCTGAAACAAGGCACAAAGACAAGATTAGAGAAAAAAGAATGATAAGGAACAAACAAAGCCTCCAAGAAATATGGGACTATGTGAAAAGGCCAAACCTACGATTGATTGGTGTAACTGAAAGTTACAGGGAGAATGGAACCAAGTTGGAAAACACACTTCAGGGTATTATCCAGGAGAGCCTCCCCAGCCTAGCAAGACAGGCCAACATTCAAATTCAGGAAATACAGAGAACACCACTAAGATACTCCTCGAGAAGATCAGTCCCAAGACACATAATCATCAGATTCTCCAAGGTTGAAACAAAGGAAAAAAATGTTAAGGGCAGCCAGAGAGAAAGGTCAGGTCACCTACAAAGGGAAGCCCATCAGACTAACAGCAGATCTCTCTGCAGAAACTCTACCAGCCAGAAGAGAGTAGGGGTCAATATTCAACATTTTTAGGGAAGATAATTTTCAACACAGAATTTCATATCCAGCCAAACTAAGCTTCATAAGCAAAGGAGAAATAAAAATCTTTCCAGACAAGCAAATGCTGAGGGATTCTGTCACCACCAGGCCTGCTTTACAAGAGCTCCTGAAGGAAGCACTAAAATATAGAAAGGAAAAACCAGTACCAGCCAAATGCAAAAACACACCAAAATATAAAGACCAATGACACTGTGAAGAAACTACATCAACTAATGTGCAAAATAATCAGCTACCAGTATGATGACAGGATCAAATTCACACACAACAATGTTAACCTTAAATGTGAAAGGGCTAAATGCCTCCATTGAAAGACACAGACTGGCAAATTGGATAGAGTCAAGACCCATTGGTGTGCTGTATTGAGGAGACCCATTTCACATGCAAAGACACACTTAGGCTCAAAATAAAGGAATGGAGGACTATTTACCAAGCAAATGGGGGGGAAAAAAAAGCAGGGATTGCAATTCTAGTCTCTGATAAAACAGACTTTAAACCAACAAAGATCAAAAAAGACAAAGAAGGGCATTACATATGGTAAAGGGTTCAATGCAACAAAAAGACCTAACTCTCCTAAATATATATGCACCCAATACAGGACCACTCAGATTCACAAAACACGTTCTTAGAGACGTACAAAGAGACTTAGACTCCCACACGATAATAGTGGGAGACTTTAATACCCCACTGTCAATAATAGACAGATCAACAAGACAGAAAATTAACAAGGATATTCAGGACTTGAACTCAGCTCTGGACCAAGTGGACCTAATTGACATCTATATAACTCTCCACCCCAAATAAACAGAATATACATTTTTCTAAGTGCCCCATGGCACTTATTCTAAAATTGACCACATAATTGGAAGTAAAATAATCCTCAGCAAATGCAAAAGAACGGAAATCATAAGAAAGAGTCTCTCAGGCCACAGTGCAATCAAATTAGAACTAAGGATTAAGAAACTCACTCAAAACCGCATAACTACATGGAAACTGAACAACCTGGTCCTGAGTGACTCCTGGGTAAATAACGAAATTAAGGCAGAAGTAAAGAAGTTCTTTGAAACCAATGAGAACAAAGAGACAACGTACCAGAATCTCTGGGACACAGCTTAAGGAGCGTGTAGAGGGAAATTTATAGCACTAAATGCCCACATCAGAAAGGTGGAAAGATCTGAAATTGACACCCTAACATCAAAATTAAAAGAACTAGAGAAGCAAGAGCAAACAAAGTCAAAAGCTAGCAGAAGACAAGAAATAACTAAGATCAGAGCAGAAATGAAGGAGATAGAGACAAAAAACTCTTTCAAAAATCAATGAATCCAGGAGCTATTTTTTAAAAAAATTAACAAAATAGACTGCTAGCTAGACTAATAAAGAAGAGAGAAAAATCAAATTGACACAATAAAATACGATAAAGGGGATACCACCACTGATCCCACAAAAATACAAACTACCATCAGAGAAAACTACAAACACCTTGAAGCAAATAAAGCAGAAAATCTATAAGAAACGAATGAATTCCTGGATACATACACCCTCCCAAGACTAAACCAGGAAGAAATCGAATGCCTGAATAGTCCAATAACAACTTCTGAAATTGAGGAAGTAATTAATAGCCTATCAACCAAAAAAAAAAAAAAAAAGGCCAAGAACAGATGCATTCACAGCAGAATTCTACCAGAGGTACACAGCGGAGTGGGCACCATTCATTCTGAAACTATTCCAAGCAAGAGAAAAAGAGGGACTCCCCCCTAACTCATTTTATGAGGCCAGCATCATCCTGATACCAAAACCTGGCAGAGACACAACAAAAAAAAAGAAAATTTCAGGGCAATTTCCCTGATGAACATCAATGTGAAAATCATCAATAAAATACTGGCAAGCTGAATACAGCAGCATATCAAAAAGCTTAACCACCATGACCAAGTCAGCTTCATCCCTGGGATGCAAGCCTGGTTCAACATATGCAAATCAATAAAAGTAATCCATCACATAAACAGAACCAAGGACAAAAACTGCATGATTTTCTCAATAGATGCAGAAAAGGCCTTCGAAAAAATTCAACATCTTTTTATGTTAAACACTCTCAATAAACTAGGTATTGATGGAACATATCTCAAAATAATAAGAGCTATTTATGACAAACACATAGCCAATACCATATTGAATGGGCAAAAGCTGGAAGGATTCCCTTTGCAAACCATCACAAGACAAGGATGCCACTCCTATTCAACACAGTATTGGAAGTTCTGGCCAAGGCAATCAGGCAAGAGAAAGAAGTAAAGGGTATTCAAATAGAAAGTGAGGAAGTCAAATTGTATCTGTTTACAGATGACATGATTGTATATTTAGAAAACCCCATCGTGTTAGCCTATAAACTCCTTAAGCTGATAAGCAACTTCAGCAAATTCTTAGTGTACAAAATCCAAGTGCAAAAATCACAAGCAATCCTATACACCAACAATAGACAAGCAGAGAGCCAAATCATGAGTGAACTCCCATTCACAACTGCTACAGAGAAAATAAAACACCTAGGAATACAACTTACAAGGGAGGTGAAGGACCTCTTCAAGGAGAACTACAAACCGCTGCTCAAGGAAATAAGAGATAACACAGACAAATGTAAAAATATCCTATGCTCATGGATAGGAAGAATCAATATCATAATAATGGCCATACTGTTCAAGGTTTACAGATTCAATGCTATTCCCATCAAGCTAACATTGATTTTTTTCACAGAATTATGAAAAAGTACTTTAAATTTCATACAGAACCAAAAATGAGCCTGTATAGCCAAGACAATTCTAAGCAAAAAATGGAGGCATCATGCTACCTGACTTCAAACTATACTACAAGGCTACAGTAACCAAAACAGCATGGTACTGGTATCATAACAGGGATATAGACCAATAGAACAGAACAGAGACTCAGATATAACGCCACACATCTACAACCATCTAACCTTCAACAAACCTGACAAAAACAAGCAATGGGGAAAGGATTTCCTATTTAATAAATGCTGCTGGGAAAACTGGCTAGCCATTTGTAGAAAACAGAAACTGGACCCCTTCCTTACACCTTATACAAATGTTAACTCAAGATGGATGAAAGACTTAAATGTAAAACCCAAAGCCATAAAAACCCTAGAAGAAAATCTAGGCAATACCATTCAGGACATAGGCAAGGACAAGGACTTCATGACTAAAACACCAAAAGCAATTGCAACAAAAGCCGAAATTGACAAATGGGATCTATTTAAACTAAAGAGCCTCTGCACAGCAAAAGAAACTATCATCAGAGTGAACAGGAAACCTACAGAATGGGAGAAAATTTTTCTATCTACCCATCTGACAAAGGACTAATATCCAGAATCTACAAGGAACTTAAACAAATGTACAAGAGAAAAAACAAACAACCCTATCAAATAGTGGGTAAAGGATATGAACAGACACTTCTCAAAAGAAGACACTTATGCGGTCAAGAAACACATGAAAAAAAGCTCATCATTATTGGTCACTAGAGAAATGCAAATCAAAACCACAATGAGATACCATCTCATGCCAGTTAGAATGGTGATTATTAAAAAGTCAGGAAACAACAGATGGTGCTCAGGCTGTGGCGAAATTGGAATTGGTTTAACCATTGTGGAAGACAGTGTGGTGGTTCCTCAAGGATCTAGAACTAGAAATACCATTTGACCCAGCAATCCCATTACTGGGCATATACCCAAAGGATTATAAATCATTCTACTACAAAGACACATTCACACATAGGTTTATTACAGCACTATTTACAATAGCAAAGACTTGGAACCAACCCAAATGTCCATCAATGATAGACTGGATAAAGAAAATGTGGCATATATACATCACGGAATAATATATAGCCATAAGAAGAATGAGTTCATGTCCTTTGCACGGAGATAGATGAAGCTAGAAGCCATCATTCTCAGCAAACTAACACAGGAACAGAAAACCAAACACATGTTCTCACTCATAAATGGGGATCGAACAATGAGAACACATGGACACAGGGAAGGTAACATCACCCATCAGGGCCTATCAGGAGGTAGGGGGGTAAGGGGAGGGAGAGCATTAGGACAAATATCTAATGCATGTAGGGCTTAAAATCTAAATAACGGGTTAATAGGTGCAGCAAACCACCATGGCACATGTATACCTATGTAACAAACCTCCACATTCTGCACATGAATCCCAGAACTTTAGAGTAAAATTAAAAACAAAAAAAAGAAACATGAAACACATCTTTTATGGTTGATTTCACAAGTTAGTAGTTCATAATCTATTATATTCATTTTCTAAATGGGATAAATTAGAATATATATGTTACAACAGGTTCCTATTAAGCTTACAAAAATCTTACTTTTTCTAGGATTAATATACTCCATATTTATAGTTTAATATAATCTCTCCTTCACTAAGATGAAGTATGCCTGGAAGAATGCCATAATTAATCACCTATGCAGATCAAAATAATATCAGATTTGTATAAAGTTTATATAATGTTCACTAATTTCAAAATGTACACAAATAAAGAACTTACATTTTTTGACATTCTTTTCGTTCTCCCAACATGGGGTCCCCCATTTCTCCAAGAATGGTGGCTTCCACTTCATATTGAACAATGAGTGCTTTTTCTGATGGATGTACATCAATATTCCCTCCTTTAACTTTCCTATAATACAAAATTGAAATGACATACCAGATTAAAACTCTCAAAGTGGCCATGGTTTTTGTCTATGTTTAGGTCTATAACATATGGGTTGGATTAACATGTGAATTTGAATCAGATTACTCTTGACTTGGGATTAGAGATAACTCTTTTTCTCTAACTGTAATATATATATATATATGTGTGTGTATATGTGTGTGTGTGTGTATGTGTGTATATATATATCTTTGTCATGCATAAAGTATCTTTATAAATAGCTCTTCCTAGGAAAAAAATACATTTACCAAAGGATCATGCATAAGAGCAAGAGAATGAAACATAAACAATTAAGATGGCTTTGGAGAGAATGACCTAAAAAAAGTCAGTTATTCAAAACCAAAGACAACTGTCTTAAAATTTATGTTAAAAGAAAAAGTCAGGCCAGACATGATGGCTCACACCTGTAATCCCAGTGACTTGGGAGACCAGCATGGGAGAAATCCTTTAGGTCAGAAGTTTGAGACCAGCCCAGGTAATATAGTGAGAGACTGTTTCTACAAAAAATTTAAAAACTAGCGGGGCATGGTGGCAGGTGTCTGTAGTCCTAGATAATCACAGGCTGAGGCAGGAGGATCACTTGAGCCCTCTGATGGTGCCATTGCACTCCAGCCTAGGCAATAGAACAAAACTCTGTCTCTATCAAAAAAAAAAAAAAAAAAAGTCAACCTGCCCATTAATTACCCCATAAACTGGACCAAAAGACAGGAAGAAATTATATATTACAATATATGTCATGTATCATTGTACAAGTTGTAGCATTAGTACCTAAATAAAATCACTGAATCACACCCAAATTACGTAACAAAAAAGCATTTACAGGTTAGGTAGGTTGTATAGTCACATATCTCAAATTATAGTGTCAATAGTAGGTTCTACGGAAAGGTTGTATATACTCTTTCTTCAAGCCCATGAAGTTGCAAAATGAATTCTTAATTGCAGTAAACCAGTGATGAATTAATCACTATTTGCCACTTGGCCATTTTAGAAGGCAATAACGTTGGTTGTGCTGGAAGAGATTAAGCAACAGAAACAAGTAAAATCTCTCATTCTTAGTACTAGCTAGCAGCTAGCTGACTAGTGGGGTCTTTTAGCCTGATAAGAAAAAACAAAAATATGACAACACCTTAAATTTAATTCCAGTAATTAGAAACTCAAAGCTTTTCTTTCAGTTGGAAATAATACTCTGATAAATTATGCATATTTTCAAAGTAATTTTTAACTGATCTGTTCACCAGAATTCCTCATGAAAAGGAGATGCATCTGCAGTGAGTATTAGGGTAATGATTAACAGTCAAGTATAGTGATAGAGTAGGAAATTAAGTACACTAAAGCATAGAGTCTAGGTAGGTCAGCAACTAAAGTGATAGTAAGACATATAGGACAAGTAAAGAATGAAAACAGAAGCCAGGCAGGCCAGCAAAAATCGAGGAATTAGGAAATGAGATATAAACATACATTTAAAAGAATGGTACAGATTCCAAAAGGTAAGATAAATGGATAAATGTACAAAAGCTATGTAAGTCACAGGAATCAAAAGATCTAAGGAAAGCTGAAAAACAGATATAATGTAGCATCACTATCTTAACTACATAAGAAACTATGTTAATTACGTAAGGCAAACTAGTTACTTCCTTCCTGATAACATGAAAAGCAATCCCACTACTGGACTTTTTGTAACTGTATCCAGTTAAGGGAAGAAAAGAATAAGAACAAAATATAAATGCAGATCCTTAGACTAGCCTCCTATTACCACTCTAAAATGGGTCTTCCACATATTGGCAGCTGGAGGAATTGCATAATTCTTGTCCTCTGTGGTCTCATATCTTGCCTTTCCTTAAAGAAATCAAATAATTAAAAAGGAAAAAAAATGAAACATCCCACCACTCCTTTTTAGTTTTTGTTTGCCTTTTTTGGCTGTGTATATGTGTTTTAGAGGAGTAAGTTAATTAAAATTTATCTCAACTTATGTTTATTACAGAAAAACTAAAACAGAAATGAGCAAAGAAAAAATAAATTCAAAAACTTACAAGAAGTAATCACTTGTTATTGGTAAACATATACATTCAGATATTTTTCTATTAGTACTAAATAATATAGAAAGAGAGAATGACAGCTATAGTGGTTTTTTTTGTTTTGTTTTGTTTTTGTTTTTGTTTTTTTAACAGAAGAGGCTTAAGGGTAGTAATCTAGTAGGGGTGAAACTATCATTTTACCTTAAATGCTGAACTTTCAAGTTGAATAGTATTCACAATGATGTCAGATATTTAACTATTGGGAGAATTAATTTCCAAATGTTCTACCTGAATTCCATTAATTAGATGAAAAAAATTTAAGCCATTATTAGAAATTAATGAATTTCTATTTGAAGCATCCTATGACACCGATGCTAAATTGATATCTTTTAGCTGGTTGCAAATTTCTTCTACTAATAGAGCCTTCTCAATAACAGCTCTGTTTCACTTTGTTTTTGTACATGAATAAGAAAACTAGAACCAACAGTGTGCTAAATTTACTTAGAAAAATAATTTTCTTTTAATCTCAATGAGAAGTTATGCTTCACAGAGTAATATAAAATACACCTTCTATAACTGCATGTGATAAACTGTCACCTTTTGGGACAGTGTTCTTAATTATTAACTTCTGAAGTACATCCTTATGTTCCTAGATTTCCTGTGGTTAGAGATATTATTGTGATCCTTAAGAAAGATAATAAATGCTGATGAACTTTGTGTTGCCACCCATTCATTATCAATTTTCTTGAGAAACCAAAAATGCAGTCCTTAACTTTTCATTACATAGGTACTTTAAAAAAATTATTCCTTTCAAAAGGATTTACTGCAAAATAAAATTGCATCAAATAATAAAATTAAAAAACAGTTGTAGATTTATACCATACAGCCAATAACATAGCCATTGTAGGAAGTGTTTGGTCTACTCTCCATATGCTTTCTGGCAGGATTGTTATGCATCTATTTCCTGCATCTACTTGAAAAATACCCAATATATAAGTGTCCACAATTCCAAATGACCCTACCAACTGTCAGAGCATATGTATGCATTTCCACAGTTTACAGCATGGGTATGGCACGATAGGCTGCTTAATGGGGAACTCTATTCAATGCTCGTATGTCTTATATACTACTAGACAAGACACTAACAGAAGCTGGAAGTACAAAGTGGAAATTTACCAAATCCTCCATCCCAGCTTATTTTAATGTAATTACTAATGATACCTCCATAACATTTAAAAAAACTGGGACAAATGCTAAGTCAGATGGGTTGAGGGGGGTGTGGGGGAGGAAAAGCTGAAAACTAGAATTGTCTAGGGCAAAGAGGCAAAAAATAATGACCCTAACCAAATATAATCCTTTCTTGCCTACTCAAAGGCACCCTTCAGTAATTATTTAGTAGTCCATTCCCATCCACAAATAAACATATGAAAATGTCTCAGGTTAAAAGGCAAAAAAAAAGAAACCCAACCCCCCAAACCTTACATTGCTTAATGCACTGTTGCTTAACACCTTGATATTAATCCATTAACACTGCTTTTCATTGTTACAAAACTCCTTTTGTGTTTCATTTTTTCATTTTTTTAAAAAAACAGACCCAAGGCTTACAAAACTTCTTTTGTTTTGATAGTTATTCTAATTAGTCTACTCACATGTGAACCCATTCCAATTAGACTTTGACTCTAAACCCTACTCCTACTCTACCAAAAAAGCTCTGGTCAAGGTCATCAATTTCCTCCATGTTCTAAATATTTAAAGTTTTCACATTTTTGTCTTTGATTTATCTGTATATTATTTTTGTATTTTGTGGGGATAAATTTTAACTTCTTTCCATAGAAACAACCAATTGTATCAGCAGGTTTTGCTGTGTCTTTTAAACTTTTTTGTTTTTTGTTTTTTTTTTTGGTACAAGTCATAGTCAAGCACATTTTTCATCTGGAACCAGTATGTACCTACTACACACATAAATCAAACAAAAAATTCAGGAAATCATGCCTGTTCTTATCATGTGAAAAGCACTCTATCCTATTCACAACCCACTGATACATTGTGATTTACAGCTTAGAAATAAAAATTTAGTCTTTTTTTTTTTACCATTGGTTGGCAATGTTACCTCTTTGCAAAAATGGCAATGAAACCGCCTTTGCAAAAATTATAACAGTGAGAGAAATCTAACCTTACTCCATCTTGCTTCTGACCTCACATGCTACCTGCCTCTGTCGGACTCTAAAACAAAAATAACAACCCCTTCCCAAAACTAGCCCTGAAACCACCTTTGTAAGACCAATGAAAGGCCACACGATTAGAATTATGGGAGGGGCTTAAATTCTGCTAAGCCAGTAGGTGCAGTTAAACGATAATCAGCCATTGTTCCCTAGTCTGCCTTTCTTAACAATCTACTGCTCCAAAGGTCACAAGATTTGTATCTTCCCCAATTGCTTTGATAGATAACAACACTATTGTCAAAACCTAAGATTAGTCTTTGAAGGTATTTTTCAGACTTTTGTATTCTGGCCACTGACGGACTCCACCTGGACTTGTGACTCAGCCCACTGAACTAATTCAGCTGGTTCTGTGATCCCCATCCAGGAAGTGACACAGCACAAGAAGATAGCTTAAACCTGCTGCAATATCATCCCCAAGTAAATCAATCAGTATCTCCCGTTTCCTAGCCCCCTGCCCTCCAAACTGTCCTTGAAAAACCCTAACTTTCAAGTTTTACGGGAGGCTTGTATGAGTAATACTCCCACCCTGCTGATTGGCTACCCACGCAATCATTAAACTCTTACTCTACTGCAATACTGCTGTCACAGTGAGTTGGTTTTTTCCCTGTAGTGGGCAAGAATAACCCAGAGTCGATTACATCACATGTGTGTCTATTTCTAGGCTTTTCATTTTATTCAGTTGGTTTACCGAGCTATTTTTACGTTAATACCTGAGGGAAGTGTTCCCAACCTGGCTCTTCCATATTTTTCTCAGTATTGCGGGACCTTTGCTCATCCACTTAAAAATTTAAAATTGTGTTTCAAATTCAGTAAAATCCCTCTTGGGATGACTGACATTATGAATTTTCAGATTAAGGCATCTATCCATGAAAATGATGTATCTACTTAAGATTTAATTTTCTTTTAATGAAATAATATAAATAGAAAGGTGATGCCCATCATTTATTATTAGGTTTATTCCCAAGTACCTTATATTTTTATTTGTATTTGTAAATAACTTTTTTGCTAACAATATTTAACCAACTATATCAAAATTCAATTTGGGTGTGTGAGGTATAGAGATGTTATATTCTGCAACTGTTGTTTAACACCTTGATATTAATGTCAATAGCTTGAACATTATTTTAGGTTTTCTCTACAGATTAATACATAATTTGTGAATAGTATCAGTTTCATTTCTTCTCTTGCTATCTTTATACCTTTCCTATTTCTTATCTTACTACCTGTTTAGGACTCCTGGTGAAATGTTGAGGTAGTTACATAGCTATCCTTGGATCATCCTTAATGTTAAGGGAAATGCTTCTAAAGTTTCCTCATTTATTATTTGATCTTTTGATAAAGGGTCTCACTCTGTCACCCAGGCTGAAGAGCAGTGGTGTGATCACAGCTCACTGCAGCCTTGCCTCCCAGGCTCAGGCAATCCTCCCACCTCCGCCTTCCAAGTAGCTGGGACTACAGGCATGCACCACCATGCCCAGCTAAGTTTTGCATTTTTTATCGAGATGAGGTTTCACCATATTGCCCAGGCTGGTCTTGAACTCCTGGGCTCAAGTGATCCACCAGCCTCAGCCTCCCAAAGTGCTGGGATGACAGGCATGAGCCACCACACCTGGCTAGTTTCCTCATTTAGTATGTTTATATCACAATTCCCTTTTATTTATGGCTTTAGTTTTTTCCTTAAATCATGAATGTGTAGTGAATGTCATCAAATGTATTGTTCTTCTTTAATTCATAAATATACTACATCAAATTCATTAAATACATAAAACCATACTCATAGTCTTAGAATAAGCACAACTTGTTAATGCTGTCTTAAAACACTGTTGGATTAAATTTGCATCCTTGCTCATTGAGCCTGCAATTTTCCTTTCTAATGTCCTTTTTCTGACTTTCATATGGAGATTATTCTAAAATCTTAATATAAATTAGTTGAGGAGTATCCTTTCTTTCTAGACTTCTTGGAAGAGTTGTACATAATTGGAAGCATCTGCTTCCTGAAAATTTTATTAGGATTTGACTTTAAAACTGTCTGGATGTAGCAGATTTTATCAGTATGAAATACTCCTCTATAGTTTTTACAGTATACTTTTTCTTAAAGTCTATTTTATCTGACATGAACATAGTCATTCTAGCATTCTTAGGCTTACTGTTTGATTGCATGCATTTACCATTAACTTACCATGTTCATACTTAAAAGTATATTTTTCAGGTATGACAGATAGTTGGGTCTTGCTTTTCTTTTTTCTTTTTAAAAGAAATATTGGTAATCCCTGCCTTTCCATTGGAACGTTAAAACCTATGCTGTCCGATACAATAGTCACTAGCTACATGGGTCTATTTAAAATTAAATTTAAATACATTATATTTTAAAAATAATTAAAAATGCAATTCCTTAGCTGTACCAACCACATTCAAAGTGTTCATTAGCCATACAGCCAGTAGCTATGTATTTGATGATGCAGCTGTAAGACATTTCCATCAGTGAAGAAAGTTCTATTGGATATTACTGTTTTGGATCATTTAATGCAATTACTGACATACTTAGATTCAGATCTATCATTTCATTTTTATTTCCTGTTTGGGCCCTCTATACTTTGATTATTTTCCTAATAGCCTTGTGAATTATTATTTTTTTAATTCCATTTTGTGTAGATGTTTTCGCTATACTTAAAAAAATTGTTTTTGGTGGTTGCTTTAGGAAGAACAATGTTTTGGTTACCTTTTTTTTCACAAGGTATTTAAGAGTCAATGCTGTGCTACTTCACAAATTGTAGGTCTATTGCCTACACCTCCCCCGCCATTCTTTATGTTATAGCTGTCATATGCATTATGTGTACTTACCTTATAAACTCACACAAAAATTTCGTAATTTTTGCTTTCAAGTCATATGTATTTTTTAAAAATTAAGAGGGGAATAATCTCTTATGTGTACTCAAATATTTACAATTCCTGATGGTTTTCATATTGGTAAAACCAAAACAAGTTTTATATTTCTATTACTAACATTAGACTTGGTAATGGAGAATTAGAGGATTAAAGGTAATTCAAACCAACACACCTTCTAAGAAAATCTTAAAAGCTGAGGGCAAAAACACATACGTGTGTATCTGTTTGAGGCCATAAGAGAACTAAAAAGGCAGAAAAAATTACAGTGCTAAGATCCAGGAGAAAAAGAAAATGAAGAGAGGTAAATCTTGAATTCAATGCTACTTTTCCCTAGAGGTAGAATAGTCATCTTCAGAAAAAACTAGATATTATTTTATTAATTTCTAGAACTAAAAATGCAATAACCAAAATTAAGAATAATAAATAAATAAATATATTTAATAGCAGATTAGACACAGGTAAGGAGATAATCTGTGGTATAAAATATAAGTCAGAAGAAAACAACCAAAATAAAACATAGAGACAAAAAGACATAAAATACAAGCAAAAGTATAATTCAGCAATCCATACTGAGTAGGTCTAGTATATGTACTTGAAGTCCCAGAAAAAAGGTGAGAGAGAATGGGGACAGAAGCAATATATGAAAAGATAATGGCTAAGTGACAATAGTGAAATGGCGAGAGTAGGGACCTCTAGAGGCTGGCACTCCCCAGAAGCACTGAAAACTTGGCAAAAAAACTATCACAATCAACCTCATCAGAACTCTGGAAGATAGTCAAAGGTTTATAGCTACCAAGTGAATGTTTAATCAGAAGAAAGGTTACAGAAACAGGGTAGGCGATCATTATGGTCTTTTCACTTACACTAGACATCCACCCCACTCTCAAGCACAGTGGCAGTCTTAAATATGGCAGCCCACATTCCCACTGTTAATACTTGGTTCTAGAGGAGTTATGTGGACCTTGCACCCAAGGAATTTTGTCTGACTGTTTTGCAACTGACTGGGGTTTCCTTTGAGGTCTGCTGCAAGGGGCTTTCCTTTGTTTTGACTGATTTTAAACTCTTATCAGGATAGTGTAGCTATGCAGTCACTGAAATCAGTGAAAGCCAAGCATACAAGCTGCTGACCCCTGGGATAAATAGTAATAGCGGGGTCAAACAAAACATGCTGAAAGCCTAAGAGGAAAGTCCAGGGAGTCAGACATTTTGGGGGAATAGATGCTTTGAAAAGCTATTGCACATAAAGAGAAATCTAGAAATCCATGAGTATGGTCAGGGCAGAATACATACCCAGAAAAAACCTGGTAAGACCACAAGATTTTACCTCTGGCTGGTCTTTAGGCTCTGTGCAAGCAGCAAATGAAGGTTAAGGTAAAACTGTAAATTGCCTGACTAAGTGTTGAAGGCATATCCAAACACTGAGTTAACCTACAAAGACACAAAGAGTATTTTTTTCTTTTCTTTCTTTGGCCATCATAATATTCAAAATACCCAGTTTTCAACAAAAAAATATGAAACATGCAAAGAAACAAGAAACTATGGCTCATTCTCAGAATAAAAAAAATTAACAGAAACTGTCCATGCTATAGCACAAACACTGGACTTATCAAAGACTTTAAATCAACTGTCTTAAATATGTTCAAAGAGCAAAAAGAAACCAGTGCAAAGAACTAAGAAAAAGCAGAAACACAATGTCTCAACAAATAAATAGTTTAAAAATACATTATCTTAAGGATCCAAATAAAAATACTAGAGCTGAAAAGTACAATAACTGAAATAAAAAAATCACTACAGGGTTTTTAACAGCAGATCTGAGCAGAGAGAGAAAAGAATCAGCAAACTTGAAGATATGTCAAATGAAACTGTCCATTTTGAAGCACAGAAAGAAAACAGAATGAAGAAAAATAAACAGAACCTAAGAGACTTATGGAACACCATCTAGTATACCAACATATGCATAATGAGGGTATGAAAGGAGAGGAAGAAAGGAGCATAGAGAATACTGGGAAAAAACAGTCAAAAACTTCCCAAATTAGACCAAAGACAAATTTACACATCCAGGAAGCTCAATGAAATTCAAAGATAAACTCAGAAATTCAAAGATATCCACAGTAAGACACTCTATACTGACGCTCTATTTAAAAAAAAAAATAAAAGGTTTTGAATTAACTTAATTTTACACCTTAAGGGGCTAGAAAAAGAAGAGCAAACAAAACCCCAAGCTAGCAGAAGGAAATAGTAGAAAGCAGCAATAAAAGAAATAGAGACTAGAAAAATAACAGAGAAAATGAAAACAAAGGTTAGTTCTTTGAAAAGATCAACAAACATTTTTCGAAAACTTTGTTAGACTGATTAAAAAAGAAAAGAAGAGACTCAAATTACTAAAATCAGAAATGAAAGTGGGACATTACTGCTGCTCTTTTGATGATTAAAAAATTACAAAAGCGCGGTGGCTCAAGCCTGTAATCCCAGCACTTTGGGAGGCCGAGACGGGCGGATCACGAGGTCGGGAGATCGAGACCATCCTGGCTAACACGTGGTTCCCCCGGCCTCTACTAAAATACAAAACTAGCCGGGCGTAGGTGGCGGCTTCGTAGTCCCAGCCAGCTCGGGAGACTGAGGCAGGAGAATGGCGCGGAACCCGGAGGCTGAGCTTGGCAGTGAGCTGAGATCCGCCACTGCACTCCAGCCTGGCGATAGAGCGACTCCGGCTCCCAAAAAATTACAAAAGAATAATATGAACACCAACAAACTGGATAACCTACATGAAAAAGAGTAATTCCTAGAAACACACAAACTACCAAAACTGACTCAAAACACATAGAAAATCTGAACAGAACTAGAGGTAAGGTGATTGAATCAGTAATCATAAACCTTTCAGCAAAGAATAGTCCAGTACCAGATGGCCTCACTGGTGAATTCTACTAAGCATTTAAAGACAAATTAACATAAAAAACCCTGGAACTCTTCCAAAATATATAACAGTAGAGGAAACACTTCCTAATTCATTCCATGAGGCCACCATTACCCCGATACCAAAGCAAGACAAAGACACTACAGGAAAACCTACAGACCAATATCCTTTATGAATATACATGTGAAAATCCTCAAAATACTAGCAAACAGAATCCAGAAGTATATCAAAAGGACCACACAACATGGCCACACGGGCATTTCAATATAATACACCACATTAATGGAATGAAGCAAAGAAGTACATGATTATCTCAATTGATGCAGAAAAAGCATCTGACAAAACCCAACATCCTTTTATGATAAAAGTACTTGATAAATTAGGAATCGAAGAAAAGTCCCTTAACATAATAAAGGGCATATATGAAAAATCTACAGCCAATGTCATATTCAATGGTGAAAGAATGAAAGCTTTCCCCCTAAGATCAGGAACAAGACAAGAATGTTTATCCACTTTCCTGACTTCTATTCAACATAGTACTGGAAATTCTAGCCAGAGCAATGAGGCATGGGGGAAAAAAAAAGGCATCCAGATTGAAAAAGAAGAAGTAGAATTATTTCTATCTGTAGAAGACATAATCTTATGTATAGAAAATTCTAAAAGTGGCACAAAAAACTGGCTAGAGCTAATAAACAATTTCAGCATAGTTAGAGAATAGATCAGAACACACCAAAAAAATCCACTGTTTTTCTATATATTGGAGCTGAAAAATATGCAAAGGAAATTTAGAAAATTTCATTTCCAATACTATCAAAAAGAATAAAATATTCAGTAATAAATGTAACCAAGGAACAACTGTATACTGAAAACAACAAAAAGTTACTGAAAGAAATTAATATGAACTAAATGAAATCACATGTTCATGCACTGAAGGACTTAATATTGTTAAGATGGCAATATTCCCCAAAGTGATCTACAGATTCATTAAATTCCAAAAGTCTCAATCGCTTTTTTTTTTTTTTTGCAGAAATGGAAAAGTCAACCCTAAAATTCAAATAGAAATACAAGGAACCCTAAATAGCTGAAACAGAACAACAAAGTTGGAGGACTCACACTTCTGGATTTCAAAACTCACTACAAAGCTTCAGTAATCAAAACAGTGAGGTACTAGCACATGGACAGACAGATAAATGAAATATAATTGAGAGTGCAGGAATAAACCCCAACATTTTTGGTCATTTAATTTTCAAAAAAATTGCCCAAACCATTCATGGAGGAAAACAACAGTCTACTGTTCTTTTCTGACATTTGTTCTGACAAATGATGTCAGAACAACTAGAGAGTCACATATAAAAGAATGAAGATGGACCCTTACCATACACCATAGTCACATATAAAAGAATGAAGATGGACCCTTACCATACACCATAGACAAAAACTAACTCAAGATGGATCAAAGATATTAAATTTAAGAGCTAAAACTGTAAAACTCTTAGAAGAAAACAGAAGGACAAACCTTCATGACCTTGGATTTAGCAGTGGTTTCTTAAATAATGATGCCAAAAGTCATGAGCAACCAAAGAATAAATTAGACTTCACCAAAATTAAAAATGTTTGCATATGAAAGTTTTACATACCAAGAAAGTGTGAAGAAAACCCACAGAATGGGACAAAGTATCTGTAAATCATGTATCTGACAAGGTTCTATTATAAAGAACTCCTTTTCCCAAAGAAGAAAGACAAATGGCCAAGAAGCACATGAAAAGCTCAATGTCATTAGCAATTAGGGAAAGGCAAATCAATTCCAAAGTAAGATACCATTTGATATCCACTAGTACAGTAATAATTATAGAACAGAAAATAACAAGTGTTAGTGAGGATATGGAAAAACTGGAATTCTTATACATTGCTGATGGGAATGTAAAATGGTGCAGTCACTAGGGAAGACATTTTAGTGGTTCCTCAATGAATTAAACATAGAATTACCATATGCTCTAGCAATTCCAGGCCTAGGTATACACCAAAAGATAGAAAACAGGTGTTCAAACAAAAACTTGTACAGTAAAGTTCACAACAGCTTTATTCCCAATAGCCAATAGGTAGAAACAACCCAAACGTCCATCACCAGATGAGTAATAACTAAACAAAATGTGGTATATCCATAAAATGGAATACTGAATTAGTCAATTTTATGTTGCTATAACAGATTACCTGAGACTAGGTAATTTATAAGGAAAAGGGGTTTATTTAGCTTACAGTTCTGCAGGCTGGGAAGTTCAAGGGCATGACCCTGGCTTCTAGTGAGGGCTTTGTGCTTCATTATAACACAGTGGACAAAATCAAAGAGGAAGAGAGAAGAGAGAATACTCGAGGGTCTTCCTGGCTTTATAACAACCAACTCTAGAGGGAACTAATCCACTCCCAAGAGAACTAATCCAGTCTCACTAGAGCAAGAATTCACTCACTCCGGCAAGAACATCACCAAGCCATTCATGAGGGATCCACCCCAAAAACTGAAACACCTCCCAGGCTCCAACTCCCAACACTGCCACACTGGGGGACCAAGTTCTAACATGAGCATTGGTGGAAACAAACTATATCCAAACCACAGCAAATATTATGCAACTATATAAAGGAATGAAGTACTGATACATGCTACAACACAGATGGACCTTGATATACTATGTGAGAAAAGCCTGACACAAAAGCCCACATACTTTTTTTCATATAGCATGTATAAATACAATAAATATCAGTATGTTTTAAAGTCTGTATTACTTGCTAGAGTGTAAATGCCATGAAGGCAGGGAATATACTTGTTTAATTTGCCAAATATGTTTTATCACTTGGCTCAATGACTTTTACATAGTAGAATCTCAACTATTGAATGAATGAACAAATGTTGTTCACTTTTAATATACTTCAGTAGTTCCCCAATGCACTCATAATAAACTCTCAACTCTTTACTAAAGCTCATAAGCCCCATATGATTTGGCCCACATTTCTTTCTAGTCTTACTCTGACTTTACTTAATAATCTATGTTTCAGGCACCTTGCTGAGTGCTGGGGACACAATGGGAAGTAAGATAGACATAGCACCTTACCTTTATGAAGTTTATAAACCGGAAGGAAATATAAAATAGTAAGATTAGAGAAAAACAAGGTATTAATTATCATGAGACCCTAACAGGTATACCTGACCTGGATTGTGAGGGGGGAAAAGGAAGTTCAGGAAAGCCTTCTGGAAAAAGTAGTATTTATATCAAAACACGAAAGATGAGGAATTAACTGGGCAAAGAACAGGACAAGTTCCAGATAAAGGGAAGGGCATGTAAGAATCAAACACCAAAACACATAGGGATCCAAAAAAAATTATTTTTGTAAGACCAGAATATGGAATTATTCAGGTAGGAAGGGACGGAAAATATACTGCTATCTGCTGTCTTGTGAAAAACAAAATATAAAAGTAAAAATATTGTTAAAGAATATATGTAATCATGGTCAAAAAACAATAATTAAAATGGAAGGTTCTATTGGACATCATAAATATTTTCCATCAGGCCTGTATGAATACATGTCTCCTATATATTTCTAGTCTGACAGCAGACGATTCAAACTTTTTCTTATTTATAGTAAAAAATTAGATGAAATTGAGAAATGCATTTTTCAACCATTCCAGATTCTAATCTCATTTTACTTCAAACATTTCATTGACTGGCTCAGTTTTAATTTTGGAACTCTAGATAGTATGTGTTTAAAAGCAAACAATGGGTTGAGAATTATAAGTCACAGTATGCCTGAGTGTCCATACTAGTACCATAATGTTAAGAATAACTACCTCTGACACAAATATATTACATGAAAAGCAGCTAATGGTATAACAGCGGCTCTTTGTTCCAGAACAATTTTGAATTTAAAGTTAAAAGACAATTTATTTTCTTGTGTCACAAAATTTTTAACAAAGGTATTTTAAAAACCAACGTTAAGTAAAATTCAGTGAGGAAATAAACACTGATGTAAGCTTATATATTCATTTAAAAATTTTTACTTATAAAGTCTGGCTATTTGCCAGTTTCAGATATATTTATATAAAATGATAAAGACAGGCAATACATGCCTGTCTTGCAAGGACAATATAGTTGATTATTTATTAAAAAATTGTTTGAATCCCTTTTATGAGTCTACTAACACTTGGAAGATCTTTCTGTGATGACGAGAGCTCAGCCAAGCCAGAATAAAAATATTCAGTACAAGTGTATTATGACTTCAAATAATACCACCACCTTACATTCATGTTTCATTTTTTAAAAGTATTTTCATCTTTCGTCCTCGTATCTCTCAGAAGTTAACACCTGTCCCATTTTCAGATGAGGAAACTGTGCCCAAAGGAAGGAATACATGTGACTTTTCCAGGGTATTTACTGAATCAGTACTGAATTAAAATTTTTTTCTATTGGATCACTGCTTACTCTTGGTCCAGTGGGAGGTATCTTTTTTTTTCCAATCAGGAATGATCTGAGTATTTGCCAGCAGCCAAATAATCCCAACAGACTACAATTTTTTGAGTAATTGATACTATAAATATTTAAAAGAAATGATGGTCTATTTTATTGTCATCAAGCTTCTGAACAAACCTCTTGATAATTACGAAATGTCCTACAAAAATTATGTTGTATATATGGCAGTCAAATGGATGACATGGATGAGGAAAGCAGAAAGAGACTAGAAATCAACATCTCAATCCAGCCTTCCAAAAGGTAGAATCCACGACTTCCTTCTCCTTCATCATTTCAAAACCCCATGGCAGTGAACCCCAAACTGAGGCCCAAGGGCGGATGCACCAGATTTCATTCCCAGGCTCTCATGGGCTTTATCTATTATGGGAAAATGGAGAGTCTGGGAAGAGGGGGAAAAAAAACAAAGACAGACGCGGTTTACCTTGCCCTACCTCCCTCTCCTCCTGGAATAAGGTGATGCAGCGAAGAAGCCATCTTTCAAGGCTGTCAGGGCTCCGCCAAATCAGGTCAGAGGACCTTGAAACCCCCCAGAACTCTCTTTTTTTCCCCGCTTCACCTTTTCCCTCTCCTTTCGGTGACTTCTCTCCCTGCTTCCCATCCCCTCTTCTAAACTAGCGTTGCCCAGTGACATCTCACAGCCAACCCAAGACCATCTTCAGGGCCCTGGCAAGGAGGGTAGGGCAGAGCCTTGGGGAGTCGTCACCTTTTGAGGTATCTGGCGTCCTCCCCTTGCATGGCGGCAGCGGCAGCGGCGTGGGGAGGATGGGGTGTCTGAGAGGCAGGCGCGGCTATTTCCGGGGACGGTGACCAAAGTACCCTCACACCCAGAGGCGATGACAGTCCTGAGGCCTGCAAGGCGGGGCAGCAGCGGCGCTTTGGTTACCACGGTGAAGCCTCCAGCTCCTCCCACAGCTCCTGGGCCCCAAAACACTGGAGCGGCCCAGACCCGCCCAGAGTCGCCTATGCCGGGCCGTCAGGACGCATGCGCTTGCTCTGCACCATTTATATGCGCAGGCTCAGTGTGAGGCGCTGGCCTCCGAGTTTGACGCACCGGGGAGCGGAGCAGGGAAGTTTTGGTGCACATTTGAGCGTCCGTGAATAAGGAGTGGCTCCGTAGTCACCGCCCCCTTGAGGATGGGAATAGAAAGGGCTGTCAGGTCAGCTTGAAAGGACGGAGGGGAATCCGAGAACCTGTTATCCAATGCCACAGAGCAGTCCAGTCCTAGCTAATAAGGGAGGTTTCTATTTGGGGGCCTGGATTGCACTGACGGCACATACAAGCTCTAATTTGTGGAGATAATCTGACCCGTGTACAAAATGGATATAATTAATATCTACCTTGAAGGTGGCAAGTCTGTCACTTTGATGTCTTAGATCTAGAATACACCTCTCCCCAACCAAAACAAACAAACAACAACAACAAGAAACAGTTCCTGAAATTCCAACTCCACCAATTATCCCTAACTCAAGGTATGTTTAGAATTGCTTCTTCTGAGGCAGGCAATTGTGAGCAGTGCAGGGCATAGGAAAGAAGGGTTCTTTTATAACTGAATGTTCTCTGGTTTAAGATCTATTCCCATGAGTTCAGCTATTACGTCTATGCAAATGATTTAGGTTCATTTATTTGATAAATGTGAATTGAGGGCTGGCTGTGTGCCAAACACCAAACCAAGTTCTAGGGATGCAAAGAAAGCATCTCCACTCCCCCTCCTCACCTATAATCTTGTCACTTATTCACTGTCTTCTAGTCCTGTTTTCTCAATTGCCTTGAGACGTGCATGTAGTTGCTCTGCTGCTTTTTTCAAATGCAGTACGTTGATGCAATTATTGATTATCCGTTATGTGTAAAACACCATGTTAAGGCACTGCATGGCATATTAAATATAGAAATTCAGTCCTTACCCAACAAAATATATTTTTATCTTCCCACCCATTCACACCAGCTACAACACTATTTTTGTAGATGTTATAGTCATTCTTTATTCTGCCAGGGAAGAAAATTTGAAGCTAATTTTAACTCTTTCCTCTGTATCATGCCCTCTTACTAAAGTGTTACAAAATTCTATCTTTTCTTCCTTCAAGATATTCAGGTAGTCCAGTTTTTTTCTCCATTCTTACTTCTACCAATAGTCTAACCACTTTATACCTAGAGTACTGCAAGTCCTTCCTCACTGGACTTCCTATTGTTTGTTTTTCTAAATATTAATTCTGCAAAATGATGTAAAATTTTACAAATTATCATTTATGACAACTTTAACGGTAATATAGCAGGCTAGATTACTTTAAAACCTTCACAATACCTAAAATTGAAAGACAAAAATATACATTAAAATGCATAGATAATATAACAAGGATTTTTGGAATGTAAGTCGTCTCCTTGAGCTCAGAGAATTTATTTTGTTCACTTTTGTATTCAGCCTATAGTTGTCACTGAATAAATATTTGGTGTTGAAAAAATGCAAACCTGAGCTTGAAAAAATGCAAATCTGAGCTTGAAAAAAACAACAGCAACAACAAAAGCCTAGAGAAAATGCCCAGAGGCCAGAAGGAAAAGAGATGGCTGGAAATGGAAACCAGAGCAATAAATAGATAACTGAAACTGGGACTGAACTAGATAAGCTGTCTATGGCAGGAAAAGTACAAGATGAGCCTGGAACATTTTATGCTTGACAGTAAGGACATAGAAAAAGACTAATAAGATTATATAAAAAGGACACTGGTGAATTTGAGGCAATTTGGGTATCAAATGGAATTACTGGGATTGATTTAACATATTAAATAAATAAAAAAATGAAATCCATAATGATACTCAACAACATAGAAAAACAGGGAAAAAAGAACCCCACTTCCATTGGAGGCAACTACTACATCAGATCTTCACTCTGAAAACTGGTAATTAAAAGAAAGAAACACTTAATCTAATTCTTTTGGAAATAAACCAGATTTCACCTCCTTTTGACAAGGAAAAGCTCTTCTTAACAGAAAAATACCTGGTAGGAATGGAGAAAAATAATGATAGTTACTGTTTTGCAAGCCCCAATAAACAATGGATTCAAATAAGCCCTATTAATTTACTTTAAAATAATTTAAAGTGAGGCAAAGTTTTACCCCACATATTTCTTGATAATTCTAAAGGGAAAGAAATGTTACTTTACAATGAGGAGATCTGGCTGTCAGCATTTTAAACAGACAAGCAAACAGCATCATCAGTGACAGGCGAAGCCAGCTGGACATGGGTTGGATGGGGACTTGGAGAACTTTTCTGTCTAGCTAGAGGATTGTAAATGCACCAATCAGCACTCTGTGTCTAGCTAAAGGATTGTAAATGCACCAATCAGCACTCTGTAAAAATACACCGATCAGCGCTCTGTGTCTAGCTAAAGGATTGTAAATGCACCAATCAGCACTCAGTAAAATGGACCAATCAGCAGGACGTGGGTGGGGCCAAATAAGCAACTAAAACCTGGCCACCAGAGCCAGCAGCGGCAACCTGCTTGGATCTGCTTCCATGCTGTGGAAGCTTTGTTCTTTCGCTCTTCACAATAAATCTTGCTGCTGCTCACTCTTTGGGTCTGCACCACCTTTAAAGAGCTGTAACACTCGCCGCGAAGGTCCATGGCTTCACTCCTGAAGTCAGCAGGACCACAAACCCACTGGAAGGCAGAAACTCTGGACACATCTGAACATCTGAAGGAACAAACTCTGGACACACCATCTTTAAGAGCTGTAACACTCACCGCGAAGGTCCAGAGCAATTCTACTCCTAGTTCTATACTTCAATATTTCTTCCAGTATCATTGGAGAAATATTGAACTAGTAGAAAATGAAAAATGGAAAAACAATAACGAAATACTTTTGCAGGAGAATGAATGAATACATTTGAAATATTCACACAACACAATAATATGCAGCAGAGAACGTTGATGAACTTGAACTTTACATATGTCACTGTTGAATATTAGAAACATGATACTGAGTGAAAAATTGTAGAATATTAAATACAGCATGATGCTTTATTTAAATTGTACCATAATTTATATACACTAAAATGCATTCTTCTTGGCCTACAGTTCTCTAAGTTTTGACAAACTCATAAGTCACATAATTACCCACATAATCAAAATATAGAGCAGTTCTGTCATCCTCCAAAATTCCCTTGTATTCCTCTGGAGTTGTCTTATCCCCACAACCCCAGGCTCTGGTAAATACTGATCTGTTTTCTGTTCCTATAATTTTACCTTTTCCAGAATGTCATCTAAATGTAATCATAGGAGCTGTAACCTTTTGAATCTAGTTTCTTTCATTTAGCGCAATGCATTTGAAGACAATCTATGTTGTTTTTCAGTACTTTTTTTTTTATTGTTAGGTACTATTCCATGGTATGACTGTACCACAGTTTATTCATTCGCTAGTAGAAAGACATTTGAGTTGCTTCTAGCTTTTGGCAACTATGAGTAAAGCTACTAAAAAAATTTACATACAGATTTTTGTGTTAATTAGTTTTCTTTACTCCTGTTCAATTATCTAAGAATACGCTTACTTAGCTGTATGGTAAATATATGAATGACTCTGTACAAAACCGCCAAACTGTTTTCCAAAGTGACTGCCATTCTGCATTTCTACCAACAATGTATAAGTTCAGATTTAGCCAAATCCTTTCCAGCACTTGGTATTTTGGGGTTTTTTAATTTGTCTGTTTACTCTCATCATTCTAATAAGCGTGCAGGGTTATCTCACTTGATTTTAATTGCATTTCCCTGATTATTAATGGTATGAACATATTTTCACATGTTTAATTACCGTTTCTATACAATTTTTGAATTCTCTTCAAATTTTTTATCATTTTTAATTTATATTTTTGCCAGACTGATAAACTGAGCACAGAGATATCAACAGGTAAGTAGATAAAGATAGGAAAAATTACTAATATCTGAAATGAAAGAAGGGACATCATTCAGATTCTACTGGTATAAAAATGATAATTTGAAAATTATGAACTTTATACTAATAAATTTAATGACTTAAATGAAATAAGCCAATATCTTGAATTATATTTATTGAGATGGTGACAAGACAATAGCAAAGACTTGGAACGAACCCAAATGTCCATCAATGACAGACTGGATTAAGAAAATGTGGCCCATATACACCATGGAATACTATGCAGCCATAAAAAAGAATGAGTTTGTGTCCTTTGTAGGGACATGGATGCAACTGGAAACCATCATTCTCAGCAAACTATCGCAAGAACAGAAAACCAAACACTGCATGTTCTCACTCATAGGTGGGAATTGAAGAAATCTACATTTCACTGGATTGAATGAAGTGTAGAAACTGCATCTCCCTTTAAGTCAGTTTACTCTCTTCCATTTTTAATAAAATTTTCTTTAAAATTTCCTTTACATACATTTAGAACTATATCAGTGCTATCATTTTGCATTAATCATAAAATAATTTAGAAAACTTAAGAGAAGGAAGGTCTATCACCAAAATTTAAAACTTCCCTTGGAAAGACACCATTAAGAAATGAAATGGTAAGTCACAGACTGAAAGTATTTGCTGTAAATCTATATGACAAAGTAATTGTATTCATGATATAAAGAGAACTATTACAAGCCAACAAAATATCTAAACAACCTAGCTAAAAATGAGCAATTGATTCACAAAAATGTCATAAAAGGAGATAGCATGGCTAGCTAATAAGCACATGGTGACTCAACGTCATTAGTCATCATGGAAACAGAAATTTAACCACAGTGAAATACACTATTATACACCTGTATTAGTTTTCTGTTGCTGCAACAACAAATGGCAACAAACTTAGTGGCTTAAAACACAAATTTATTATAGTACAGTTCTGTAGATCAGAAGTCTGCAATGAATCTCACTGAGTTAAAATCAAGATACCAAGAAGGATTTATTTTTTTCTGGATGCTCTAGAAGAGAATCAGTTCCTTGCCATTTTCAGCTGTTACAGGCCATCCACATTCCTTCACCGATGGCCTCTTTCCTCCATCTTCAAAGCCAGCAGCAGTGGCCCAAGTCCTTTTCATTATTGCCATCTCACAGGTCCTTCTTCTCTTATCACATCTCTCTGTGACCACAGTCAGGAAAGGTTTTCCACTTTTAGGGATGCATGTGGACCCCACTGGAGAATTCAGGATAATCTCCCCATGTTAAAGTAGGTCCTTAACTTTAATCACATCTATCAAGTTCCTTTTGCCATGTAGATAATGTATTTACAGGTTCCAGAGATGGGATGTGAGCACTTTTTTGGGTGGAGAGAGGGGAAGGGGATGGTGAGAGGGGTGGGAGCATTATTTTACCTGCCACAATACCTACTACCATAATGATGAATATTAAATTGTCGGACAATACCAAGTGGTGGTAAGAATGTGGAGCTACTGGAGTTCTAATACTTGTGAGAATGCAAAATGGTACAACCTTTTGGAAGACAGTTTTATAGTTTCTTCAACAGTTAAGTGCGTATTTACAATACAACCAGCAATTCCACTCCTATGTATCTACCCAAGAAAAGTGAAAACATATGTCCACAACAATTGCTTGCAAATGTTCATGGTAGCTTTATTAATAATGACAGAAAACTTGAAACAACCCAAATGTCTATTAACATGTCAATTGATACAAATTGTGGGATATTCACACAATGGATACTACTTAGCATTAAGAAAAACCAAAACTATTGATATATGCAACATGAGTAAATCTTAAAACTCATATGATGAAAGGACCATATGGTTTGATTCCATTTATAAGAAATTCTTGAGTAGAAAAAAAACAAACCCTGATCTACTATGACAGAAAGCAGATAACTGGTTTCCTTGTGCTAGTGATAGAGGGTGGATAGACTGCAGCTAGGCTGGAGGAAACTTTAGGGTAATGGTTACCCATGTGAATACAATTATTAAAACTCATCAAGACGTATACTTGCATTCATTTTATTGCATGTAAATTTTTTAAATTGTGTATCAAAATAAATTATACATCCACTTTGTTGTATATAAATTATTTCTCAGTGTGATTGTTTTAAAAAAATACAATGAGCAAGGAAAAAAGTAGTAAGCCAAATGGGTGGATTACACAGCATATTAAACAGTTGGCTGGGCACGGTGGTTTACACCTGTAATCCCAGCACTTTGGGGGCCAAGGTGGGAGGATCACTTGAGGTCAGGAGTTTGAAACTAGCCTAGCCAACATAGTGAAACCCCCATCTCTACTAAAAATACAAAAATTAGCCAGGCGTGGTGGCGCATGCCTGTAATCCCAGCTACTTGGGAGGCTGAAGCACGAGAATCGCCTGAACCCAGGAGGCAGAGGTTGCAGTGAGCCGAGATCATGCCACTGCACTCCAGCCTGGGCAACAGAGTGAGACTCTGTCTCAAAAATAATAATAATAATAATAAATAACTAAAATAAAATAAACACAGTTGAAGAGAAAATTTGTAAATAATAAGAGGAAATAATGCAACACAGTGTGATAGAGAAAACCACTTCTTAAAAAAGAGGTTAAGAAATGGGAAGGATAACATGTAAGGATCCATATGCTTTTAATGTGACTGCTGGAAAAAAAGAATAGAGAGACTAGAGACAAGCCAATATTTAAGACTGGAAAACATCCTGAGTTAATCAAAGACACGAACCCCAACCAGGATAAATAAAAGAAATTCATTACCAAAATTAGAGAATTCTAGAGATAGAGATCCCAGAAGCCATCATCAGTTAGTAATTTTGTGTGTGTTAATTTTGCATTTCTATTTTGTTCTCACCTCCCAAATGGATTATAAATTGCCGAGTGAAGAAACCAATCTCATTCAGCACTTGGAATCCCATTCTTGTATGGTGTAGTGTCTAAGAACCTGAATTCTTCTGAGGTAAGAACTTGATTACTGTGCCTGTTCTACCACTTACTTACTTTTGACCTTGGGCAAGTTAAACTCTGTAAGTTTCAATTTTCTCATCTATAAAATAAGGGTAATAGTCTTTATATCCTAGAGTTATTGTAATGTTAAATGAGATAGCATACCTAAATTTATACCAGTGTATTTATCACATTAAGGGGAGTAATTGATATTAGCTGAATCAGGTGTTTGCAAACTTAATTTATTACCTACCTACCATTTATTAATTACCACCTACCATTTATTAATCATATGACTACCCACCCACTTATCCCTTATTAATTATATGACTCTGGATAAGTCACTTAAGCACTCTGTGTGTACTTCATTTAGAAAAATTGGGATAAATACCCATATTGCCAAAGATTATTGCAGGGATACAAAGAGTTGATATTTTGTTAGAATCTTATAAATTTTAAAGTTACATGAAAACGATGATGTTATTATTATTTCAACTTTATTCTTAAATTTGTTAACTGTATTTTGAATACTAACCACAGTGGGGTGTTTAGAAGTACTGAGAAAAGTGCTGCCTCCCAATTTTATAATTTGCCAGGAGAGAAAGAGTACAAAGATGCCTAACACCAATGACAGAATCATTTAAATACAAATAATCCCATTGATACACCAACATGCTAAAGATGGTTTCAGAGGGCTTTAGAGATACAGGAGTCAGTCTGGGTTGCATTGGGAAGCCTTTTGTTAATACCACAGTTTGTTCCATCAAGCAAAAGTCTTTTTCCTAGAAGCCTTTTCGTAAGCTTCAGATGTAGTAGAGTGCCTTCTCTGTTCTACTGCATATACTCTACTTTATGAGCATTATTTGTTTATACCTCTATGCTCTCCAATAAGAGGAATTAAAAAGGCATAAAATCATGGATTTCCAATCACAGTGCATGGCACATGGTACTAAATAAATGGCAACTGCTGCTATATCAAATACAGTTACTGCCTTCAAGGAGCACATGAACTAGTCACTAGGTATATAAACAATTATTGACTATATTAATGCTTTCATAATAGCAGCATGACATGAGTAGGATGTTGGCACAAAAGGGAGTAATCCACTTATCTTGGAGGATAGAGACTCAGAGTAGGACTCACAAAGGCTGAATAAAATTTTGCTTAGCAGAGAGCATAACATAGATATTATAGGGAAAGGTAATAGTACATACAAGGACACAAAATCATGAAATATCATGGTACAGTTAGGTACCTGTATGTAGTTTGAGACAGAATTAGGTTTGGGTGGAACAGCATGAAAAATAAGTTGGGAAAAGACAGCAGGGGCAAGATCATGGAGAACCTGGTATACAAGAACATGGTATTTGAATATTTCCTCCAGACATGAGGACCCATTGAAGAATTTTAATATTAAAAAAGTCATATGCTGAGATTTATTACTTTCAGCAACATTCATTGCTCTATATTTTATCCACACAGCAACAAAAAACAGAGGGGTAAGAATTACATTTTAAAAATACTCCAAATATGTTGTTTATAAATTTCAATCCTGATTTGCTCCAACAGTACATAGAAAATCTTTCTTACCTTGTGATTGCCTTTGGGATGCCATCAAATGGCCAGTGGGGCCCAAGGAGCCCATATCCACTGGCTATTAATGCCATTTTCTGCCACCTTTCTAATTAGTTTGAGCTCATGTAGCACATCTTAATTCAAAGGAGATTTCAGTTAAAAGGACCCTTTAAAATAATTCTCTTCCTGGTGGTGGTAACCACTGTTTCAACTAGTATGACATAAGACAATAACTATGACATCATTGGGTTGCTCCTAGGATCAGGAGTGGGGCGTGGCCTGCTAGGATAATGAATAATGAATTCCTGTGCTTTTTTTCTTTCACCAGATTCTCTTATAGTCTGAATAACACTTTGAGAAAATAGTCATGCAAACTGATGAACCTTAAAGACATACAGTCAAATGAATGTGTTATTAAGTATGAATAATAGAGGTGTATTTAGTCACTTACACCCATATGTGCACACGCACACATCTATATTTGTGAATTTGTATATGTGGATTTATACATATATGTTCAAGTGGAAGTTCCTTGCAGGAGAGCATAGCTACTGTTATGCTTTCATGTGTATTCCTGTGCAGAGATGTACACAGCATGGTGAGGAAGGACTATCATCTGAGTGCATCCAGCCATATCAGCTGTATTTATTAATTTAAACAAAATTTATGAGCAGGTATTGCTTTAGATTTGGGTGTGGAAAAATGAATAGACACAATTTTTGACTTGAATAGTTGTACCCAAATTCAGTGGGGATACACACAAAGTGAACAGATAAGTGAAATTTAAAGTCATATATTCTGTGGTAGAGCTATGATGTATCTCTATAGAAATCAAGGAGATGAGATGACTGTGGAATTGTTAGATACTTAATGCCGAGTAGCAACAAGGCACTCTCCTAATTACTGACGCTATAAGAAGCATAAGATACAGATCTTATCCTACAGGAGTTACAAATCTAAGAATAGGCAATCAGGGAGCATGTAATTGACATCTCAGCCATATTTCCCACACACAGCTAATCCCTAGTCAAGTTTATTTTGTTCCCAATTTTCAACTGTTCTTATCTATTAATTTTGTTCTTATAAAGAAGATGGCATTTCATCTCTTTTCAATTTATAAACTCACAACTCATAAACTCACAGTGATAGACATTTCATTTGAGTTACAGATATGAAGGGGATCAGATCTCTCATTCAATACACATGTTTGGTGCATATTATGCATTTCAGGCACAATTTAGAGCTAAAGTAGTACCCCCAAAGATCATTTGACAGGATGGAATAAATTCAGGCAATGGCTTTATATAAGCATCCAGGGTTTCCTGCACAATCTTAGGAGCTCCTTCTTCACCTCTTTAAGAAAAGGTATTACCATAACAAAAGTGTTTGTGACATATCCTCAGAACCAGAGCTGCCAGTTCATTCCAGATTAGTTCCTGGTAACCGCCAACTGGCAATAATAACTTTGAAGTTGGATACAAAATATGAATCTATGCTTCCAGGGTTGAAATATATTTTGTTTCAATGGGTGACATAATTTCAGCTTTTTAAGTATGGGGCCAAAATTAAATCACATCATTTTAAAAATTTGACTTTAAAAATTTTACCTTTTGTGTTCTTTTCTTTTCTTTTTTTTGAGACGGAGTTTCATTTAATTTGTGGCTGGAGTGGCCAGATCTCAGCCTCATACTACAAGCCTGCCTCCCCGGTTCACGCATTCTCCTGCCTCAGCCTCCCAAGTAGCTGACTACAGGCCCTTCGCCACCTGTCTGCCAGTTTTGTACTTTTAGTAGAGACGGGTTTCACTCATATTAACCAGGGCTGCCCCACCCCCACCGTGGATCTGCCCGCCTCGGCCTCCCAAAGTGCTGGGATTACAGGCTTGAGGCCTCACCGCCCACCTTGTGTTCTCTTCCCTCCCTCCTTCCCTTTTCCCTCTTCCTTCCTTCCTTCCTTCCTTCCTTCCTTCCTTCCTTCCTTCCTTTCCTTCCAATAGCACATGTGTTATAGAAATACCTGCATATTGGAAATAGAATTGTCGGCAACTTTGGAAATTTTCTCCCCAACCCATGTCTCTTAAATATTGTCATCACTGGTTGTGTTGCTTAGAGCATTCTGATCATGAGAAATGGTGGAAATAAATCAGAATCTTTCCTTGATTGTTAGAAACATTTAAAAGTCATTTTTAGTTCACACCTCATTACCTTGTTCAAACTGCCTATTTTATTTTAGTTTTAAAAGGGAGAGGTAGAAAATAAAATGCTGGTACTTGCAACTCAGTCCTCTTCCTGCCTATCCTTCTCATTGGTGTATGAATTTTTCTTTCCAAATGAGTCAGACATTTGAGAGGGTGTCAACATTGCTCTGAATAAAATATGCTAGTATACTATCAAAAAAACAAAACAAAGTAAACAAAATGCTGCTTGTCCTCCTCACATTTGAAGACATTTATTGACATTAGTTCTCCTCAGGGTATGGTGATGTGTGTTTCTCTTTAAATGGTCTCTTGACTGAAACTTATCAAAGAATTTCCACCGTAACCAAATGGATATGCTGATGAAAATTATTTCTTATGAACTAAGGAAGCATTCACAGCATAAACATTTTTAGCAAAGTTGGTTTTATTTTACCTTATTAAAATATTCTCATAGATTCCAGAATACTTTTTGTTTTCAGACCTTGAGATATTGGGTTAGGATTGATTCCAAGGTGATTTTGCTGCCAGTTCATTTGCATTTATAATACCATAAAATTGAACAAATAAGAAAAGTCTGAACTAGGAAGTCAATTACAAACTAAAGGAACACATTCTATTCTATTTTGCTGGTCAATGTATTCAAAGCAAAGAAAAACAAAACAAAGCAGACTACAGAAAGTGCTCACTAAATAAGTTTTGAATGAACATTTATAGAGAAGAGAAATAATCAAATAAATGGAAATTTTCTGGTATTTTGTAATATAGCAGTAGGTCTGCATTTAAGGTGTTGCATGCAGGCCAATAGAGTGAAGATTATACAGAAATTGGGGCTTTTGCATTTTTTCTCTTAAATGATAGTATTCCTCATGGATATAGTAGTTAACAAGAGGAAAGATTGCATGGTGGCTTTCTATTTACTTCTACAATACTGTAGTATACATTTACTTTGTTTCTATTCTATTGGTTTCTGCTGGCTCAAGAATAATATGCTTTATTGCATTAACAAATTCTATATACTTGTATGGAGGAAAAGGGGAGAAATATTTTTTGATGGCATAGTATGGGATAGGCACTAACAGAAACAAAATTGTAAGAGGGAAAATTATCCATATTTTACTGATGAGAAAGCAGAGATAGTTTGTACAAGTTATCAGTGCTTAGTTTATTTTTTATAAAATTGTATTTTACTTTTACCTTTTTATTATAAAGTAAAACACTAATACAGAAAACCACACAAGTCAGATGCAAAGTTAGTGAATTTTTATAAGTTAGTAACCAGATCAAGACATAGAACTGTATCAGCCACCCCAGAAGCACCTCCATGTGCCCCTCCCAATGTTAACCCCTTTCATCTCTTCAAAAGTAATCACTATCCTGACTTTGATACCAGTCACATCTCTGTTTTACTTTAGGTTAAAACCCATGGTGTAGCTCTAGAAATTATAGTTTAATTTTGCTCCTTTAAAAAATCTTGATATGTCTGTTAAGTCTCTTTTAATTTAAATATTTCTCCTCTAGTCCTTTGTTTTCCTTAGAATAGATCTGTTTAAGAACCAACTCTATTTGACCCATAATGTTCCCAAATTCTGGATGTGCTGATTGCATGCTTATGATGGAGTTTATTATATTTTTCTTGCAAATATGTGTTTTATGCTAATCATCAGCTGAATCCAACAGCTCAATTAGACTCAAGTATGATGATTTGAGTAATATAAGAAGTGGTGTATTATTTTCTCAGGCAACACGGAGTAACTGATGTTTACTTCTTTTTGGTTGTCAGCAACCACTAATGGTCAAGGCCACCAGTATTTTTG
Source organism: Papio anubis (assembly GCF_008728515.1). Lineage (NCBI taxonomy): Eukaryota > Metazoa > Chordata > Mammalia > Primates > Cercopithecidae > Papio > Papio anubis. The sequence goes on along the minus strand of NC_044976.1, from coordinate 191,089,107 downwards.
CAATGTCTCTGTGATCATTTTGGTTGTCTGAAGCTCATTCTCTAGTTTATTCCTTAGGAAGTACTCAGAGGAATAATATTTCTTGAGGTCTTTCATGTGGATAATAGTTGTCTGTGCTTTTTATATTTGAAGATCGCATTAACTGGTTATAAAATCCACAGCTCACATTTTCTTTACTGAAGTACCTTAAATATGCTACTCTATTTTTTTTCTGGCATAAAGTGTTGCTGTTTAAGAGTCTTGACAATTTAGTTTCCTTTCCCTTATAATCATATGTTTTTTTGTTTTTGTTTTTTTTTGTCTAGAAGACCAAAGATTTTTTTTCACTCCTTAAAAAAGTTCAATAATTTTACTAGAATATGTTTTAATGTCAGTTATTCTGCATGGATGATTCAGTTACATGGTGCATTCTTTCAATATATAGATTCACATCCTTTTTCTTATTTCAGGAAAATTTTCTTGAAATATAGCTTTTAGTATTCTGTTTTCTTGCTTGAGTTTTCATCACAGACAGAATTACTGATATGTTGGATTTTCTTTGCTTATCTTTAATATTTGTCATTTTCTCTTAAATTATTTTTAATTCTTCATTTCTTTATGATTTAATTTTTTTCTTCTTTTGACTTTCTGTTTTTAATAGTTTTTTGACATTTATTCATTCATGTTGTAATATAGGTTACATTTGTAAATGATTTTAAATTTCTAATTCTTTCTTGAGTTGTATCAGCTTATTTCTGAGTTTTCAATACCATTTCATATTGTGTATCATTTTATATAGTTTGGCTTCTTTTGAGATAATATTTTGCAGTTTTGATCTTTCTTTCTCTCTCTTTATGTCCTTCTGGTGTGATTTCATTGTGATTGTATGAGATTTGACCTTGATATACTTAACTGTTTATTTTTTATCAAATTACTTTTCCTGAATGTTTAGAAAATAGCAGCTTTTCTAACTTCACAGACCCTCCTCTTCTGCTGTTTGTGTTTAGTCTTAAAAAACATAGCATCTTGCTTTCTGAAATTCCCTAGCTTTGTTCCCCTTTGCCACTTTTATCTGTATTTTTTTTTCCTTTGAAAGACGGAAAGAAAATATTGTCTATTACCTCTTTCCTGCTAAATTATGCTTCTAGTCTGAGGAGTTTCTCTTCAATATGGAGCCCTGTCCTGGAAAGAAACTCTGGTGGATCAGGTTTGAGAGCTCCTAGAGAATAAACTGCTGCAGAGCTGCTGCAAATTAGCAGATAATTAACACTCAGTGCAAATTTGTTGAGTGAACAAACTCTGCTCAGTTTCAGCCATTCTTCTCAGATTCACCTGTTGTACTTTCCAAGGATTATCTGTTGGATGTTTTTAGTTCTTTTGTTCTCAGGACCATCAAATGCCTTGTTACTTCCCCCTGATTTTTCCCACACAGATGCCAGTGACATACAAGTCTTGTGGTTGTTAGTAGTTTGTTTCTATCCATTTGTATTTTGAGGTTTGCATTGTATCCTGTTACACAGATTTGTTGGAATTTTGGTTTTGCTGTCTAGTTGCTTGCTCTTTTTAATGTGGTGATCTGGGAAGAAACAAGAAACTATGCTGCCACTGTCATCTTCCCAGGAGACTACAACAGTTAATCTTTTTATAGATGAGAAACCTGAAGCCCAGGGAATTAAAGTTATTTGCCCAATATTCCACAGCAAGCAGCAGGCGATAATTGTAAGTAAAGCACCTTAATTAGTGTCTGTTGCAGAAAACTGATTAATGCATGCTCTTTCCTTTCTCCTTCCTTCCCTCACTTTTCCCAGTCCTTCTTCTCTTCCTTCCTTGCTTTCAATTCTCCTGCCCTTTCTCCAGAGCCCATATTTAAACCCAGTTATTTCTGACTTCAAAGCCTCTGCAAATTCATTAAATGTGCTATACTTCTACCCCATACTGTGAAATCACTGGGGTTTTTAATTCAACAGAACTATTGAAACAAAATTAGTTTCACTAAAACCTACACCTGTCTTGCTCTAAGAACATTTTCTTCTTTGCTGTTAAGCTCATATACTTTTCTAATAAAATCCACAAATGTCAAATTCTTTGACACATGCCTCATCAAAACATGACATGTTAGAAATAAATTGATGCCCCTAGTTCAATGAATCCACTTATAGGCATTATATATAATCCTTTAATTGCCTTCTCTCTTTTTAAAAAACCTTCTATCGCCACCCAGGAAACAATATTTGACAAAAAGTAAATGAAATCTGAACCTGAAAAAGCTTGACTTCACTTCTGAATTTAAAATCCACAGAATTTAAAGATATTTTAAAGTTTGGGCAAAGTCAAATGCCCTGCTTTTGAAAAATCTTATAAAACTACTAGTTAACTGTTCAGCTTTGAGACACAAGTCCACAAAATCCGAAGCTCCATTAGTTAGGAAGCTTGGCTCCTGATAATACTTGATTGAAACTGATTCATTCAAAAGTTGAATGCACTTTGTAGGCTCCCAAATAATTTATACTGTATACCCTGTAACGTAGAAACTACAATTTACTAATTCTCCATAATCTTCTACAAAAGATTAATTAGAAATTAGATCTTAGGGAGCAGAGTTTTGCTTAAGGTATGAAATCGCCACACAAAACCTAAGGGATTCTATTTCCAGCCAATCCCTTTATAAAATCCTGTTCCAGCTTTTGACTCTGTAATGGATTGCCCAGGTTGGTGATATACCACACAGAAAATGCCATTTCCTTATTTCTTTCCCCCTTGAACTTCCTGCTCTAACTGTGCAGGCTTAGTTTATACTGTTTGAATTTACTTATTGTGGTTTGCATAAAATTATCCTTCACTCATCTACACGTAGTAGATAATGGTTATTTGCCTATAAATCTAACAGGTACTAAGTTTTATTTACCCTCCTGCACTGTGGGCATTCTCTGAACAAACGGGCAGTTGTTCTTGAAACATTTTCCATTTTTATGAGATTTGGAACTGTTAGAACTGTTTGGAACTGCTTGTTGCTTTGTGTGCTTTTTAGCAGCTTGAGGCTCCTTCTTTCACGGTGTTTACTCTGGAGCTGGTGTGAACAGAGGATCTTGGAAATGATAGAGTGTTAATATCCTGGAGTGTGTCTTGGTACATGTAAAAGATTGCTTCTCTAGGCTGCTGAGAGCTGCAGCAGAAGACACACAGACAAACACACAGGAGACACACAAACACACTTATTCATGAACGGTTGCACACCTACTCTCACTCTCTGATTTTGCATGTGCACGAGCAGGCCAGGAAACCTGACCCCATGTTGATTGGAACACTGCTTTGCATTTATTTCCAGAATATTTGGAATGGCACATATGTTTCTCATTAACGCTCATGTTTGATTGTTCTAAGAATGTTTTAAAAATTAAATAAACCTGTATCAAAAACTGTCACTTTGTGTTAAAGAAGCACAATTAGGTCCCTTTGGGGGAGCAAACTGAAAAGAAAGAATGAGATGAAATATTTTGGCTTCTTTACATGTATTTCCGTAAATGAGAGTGGCATTAAGACCTAGTCATACATTTGAGGTTCAAGGGATTTTAAATAGCTTTTGAACAAATCAAGCACAAAGTAGCATTACTTACACAAAGAAACTCATTTAAAACAGCCCATTAATGAAATGTGATTTAAAACCATGTCTGTTTTAAATATATGTTCAAAATTAAAAGTTACTGGGCCAGAAATGGAAAGTTAAGTAAGCTGATACCTGAATATAATAACTGTAATTGTTTCAACCCATAGGGGCATGATTTGGTAAATTATCAGACCTGGTATAATATACTTAGACCAAGAAGACTTCATAAATTTCTAAAAGTGCAGTTATTTGAATCTATCTTTATTTTACCTAACAACCTAAGGGCTGTCTCCAAACTCAACCTGGTAATGCTGTGGCCTTCTTAAGACAAAAAGGAGAAAAGCTTATGTATGTATATATGTATGTATGTATGTATCTGTCTCTATCTATCTATCTATCTATCTATCTATCTATCTATCTATCTATCTAGCTATATTCTATCATCATTTAGCTATCTAGCTATCATCTATATAGCTATCTATCATTATCTAGCTCTATATCTGAATCTAAGTGGCTAAGTCAAATATTTTGAGATCCAGGTATCAGGTTGATATTGCCTCCTGGCTCCTTACCTATCCTTTTATTTCACTCTTTTATTCTATACATTTTGGATAGTGCTTTGTGTATTAATTGTGTTTTTTATTTCCTATGTTTTACAATGGTTTGACATCTTGGGAGGTCATGGGGACTTAGGGAGGAACTGCCCCTCCCAGGTTTGCTGATTCCTAGACATTGCAAGCAACTTGCCTGTGAGCATGCTTTTGATATGCAAGTCAATCAACCAGAGCTCAGACTCTCACTAACCTCCTTTCTCAAATTCTCATACACCAAACCAATACTCCCCTGCCTTAAATTACCTGAGGACCAGGTACCAGACAACTGAATACCACCCTAGATGCCAGAGCCCTTTGAAATTATTCAAATCGTCCAATCCTAAGCTTGCTCAGTGTACCTACCCTACCTCACCCATTGCTTCCCACAGAAACCTAATACAGGCCCTGGTCCATATTTTCCCCTTCTTTCCTTCTGCCTCCCAACTGAGTGGCTACTTCCCCATGTGGCCCTATGTCACATGGCATGTTCCTTCCTCTTGGAAACTGTAATAAACTATCTTTTCAATGGAATAATTTCCTGATCTATTGGCCTCATCATGCCTGATTAAAACAAATCCTAGGTATATTTTAGCACACTTTGGCACTCTTCTCTATCATAGACTCCTGGCCTCTCTCTACCCATCTTCGTTTCGATTCTTAAAGTCCTTTGAGACTCTATTAATGGACATGCTTACACAGCCCTTTTTGGTGAGGTGTACTCCTGTAAAACTCCAATCCCAGAGGAGTACTTTGGTCTAGAGGTAGTTAAGTACCATCTTAGCTCCTGGACTTTATGGTGAAGATATTCCATCCTGACAGACCCAACCCAGTCTCCACTGCTGCCTCAGGAGTGGAGATGAGTTCAACTGTGAGATACTTTTCCTGCTGGAGCTGCTCCAGGCTCTGCTACCATTTCAAGCCCATGACTAGGCCTACTTTACTAATCATTCTTCAGATCCCAATCCCCCCATAAAATGTAAGACCCCTTTGCCCAATCTTCCAAGCTCATTTCTGTCCTTTCTTGTATATTTTCTCCACTATCTCCACCCAACCATCTCCTTACCATCCATCCAAAGTCCTACCAATCCTTAAGTCCTCTATAAAATCTTCTTAAATAATAACTCCTCTCTCTGAATTTGATTATATTTAATTGAATATTTTCTCATTTGTTGTAATTTTCTCTTCATTTCACATACATTTTTCTTTTATAACTGGATCCCTAGATTTTAAAATACTTGGCGCTGTAAGGAAAGCTTGAAATTTGAAGTCAGAAGACTTGAACACATGTCCTGATTCAATTACTTAAAAGTTGTATTAGTCTCCTCAGGCTGCTCTACAAAATACCACACTGTGATAGGTTTAAAGGATGGAGATTTATTTTCTCATAGTATTGGAGGTAAAAAGTCCCAGATCAAGGTCTGGCATGGTCTGTTCCCAGTGAGGGCTCTCCTCATTTGTAGATGGCTGCCTTTTCACTGTGTCCTAACATGTCTTTTTCTTGGTGTATGAGCATGAGGAGAAAGAAGAAGAGGGAGCTCGCTGATGTTTCTGGTAAGTACACTAATCTCATAGGATCAGGGCTCCATCTAACTTTAATCACTTCCCTAGAGGCCCCATCTCTAAAAACACCCACTTGGGGGGTGAGGGCTTTAACATACAAATTTTTGGAGGGCATAAACATTCCAAATGACTACAACAATATTTTTACATTTGAAAATGAGGAAAATACTACCCCGCATTTCTTCCCAAACTCTACCAAAGGGCTGAATCATGTTAACTGCTCGAAAATAATTATTGCATTGAATTTTAAGTAAACAATTTTATTATTTGTATTTATGAAATTGATATTGCAGGATGAGAAGTAAATTTATGTCACCTGAGACCCTGATGTTAACTTTTCAGGTTTCAAGAGTTGAATCTCAGCTTTTAGAAAGGCTTTTGCAGCTGATTCTTTCCATTGCACATTAGGGCAAAAGGGCCTCTGGTGTCAAATTTTCTTTCTTTCTAAAAATAAATCTTTTAAATCTTTCCAGAAAAATTATCTTATTCCTCACACTGTCAGCCTAGCTTCACACTCTAGTATGAAAATCTCAGAATTCTAGCTGAAATACGGAGAGGCATTTTACAAATACACATATTTTTTAGAGGCCAGTTTTGTTCCACTTGGCATTTTTTTTTTTTTTTTTACAGTAAATTATATTCTGGCCATCTACATCTGTTAGACTGTCTCTTAGATTCTTTTCTCAGATGGCTTGCCAGAGGTTGGGAAGGGTAGTGGGGGCCTGGGGGAGGTGTGGGGGTGGTTAATGGGGACAAAAAGATAGAATGAATAAGACCTACTATTTGACAACACAATAGAGTGACTATAGTCAATAATAACTTAAATGTATATACTAAAATAACTTGAGTGTAACTGGATTGTTTGTAACTCAAAGGATAAATGCTTGAGGGGACGGATTCCCCATTCTCTATGATGTGCTTATTTCACATTGCATGCCTGTATCAAAACATCTCATGTTCCCCATAAATACATACACCTACTGGGTACCCACAAAAAATTAAAAAATAATTTTAAAAATTTTATAAAACCCAAACTGAAACAAAACAAACTCCTTTTTGGTGAGCATTAGGTAAAAAAAAATTCAATTCAACTTAAAATTGCCTTCCTATGCTAATCACTAGAACTTCAAGCCAGTCATCCAGTCCTTCTAGATTCTTACGCCACGGTTCTTTTGAAATAATATTTCCTAGATGCTGCCACCAGTTACTAGCAGCTCCTCCTTTGACTTACTCTCAAATTTCTCTTTGTTTTCACTTTCTTTCTGCTCTACTCATAACACCTCTAATTTCATTTATTCATCCAAAAAGCATTAATTGAGAACTTTTTATATGCCAGGCACTAGGAATTTGATGGCGAATAAGATTGGCCCGGACCCTACTCTCATTAGTTTTATAGTCTAATGGACAATAAATTTTCTTTGACTGGGAAAGCACTAGGTACTCTGAGCTCATGGTCTTGAGGGGAATGTCAGGGCAAAGGGAGTAAAGGGAGAACCATAGGTGCAGTCACAGGAAAAAAAGAAACAATGCCTGTTAGTGAGCTGTAACCAACCTCAGTAATTTCAATTACCTTCTGCATGATTCCTCCACCTCTCTCTCCTGAAACTCTATCTTCTGCTGTTGACAAGCATTTCTTTCTATAACACAAACTTGGCTATTACACTCCTGTTTCAGAACTCTTAATGGATTCCTGTTACCTACAGAATGAAGTCCAAACTCAGTATGTCAGATCACCTCATCAACCAAAACCCTGTGTGGGATAGCTTTAGTCACTCCACATTACTTGCCATTTCCCAAATAGAATGCACTTTAAACTTCTGTGAATTTGCTTCTTCCTCCTAAATTTGTTTACTTGATGGACTCATTTTAAACTCAGCTTTTAATGTCATTACTATGAAAATGTTCTTAACCTTTCAGTTTCTCAAATAAAATTAATTGCTTTTTTTGTCTTTGTTTTTGTAGCTCATCACAACTCATGTTGTTTATAACTGCCTCCCTAGATAGACTATGTATTTCTCAAGCCCTTTGATGTTTTATCCTGGTATTCAGTAGATACACACTAAATTAAGTTGAATTCGGCCTTTCACAAGTATCTTTTCTCGCTGAGATCAAAGTACTTGACCCCATTTATTTGATTATTCTTTTGCCAATGTTTGGATGCCATTTATTCATTAAACTTAGGCCTTGCATTAAACCAAGAAAGCTCTTTAATAAAGATACAACTACTTATGGAGTGCATTTATCACAGTGATTCGCAATTTACAGAATCACTTCTCACATATTTAATTAATAAAAGAATAATCAATCTTTAATAAAGCTGGGCTTAAAATGACATACATTTTTCTTTTTATTTTTATTATACATTAAGTTCTGGGGTACATGTGCAGAACGTGCAGTTTTGTTACATAGGTATACATGTGACATGCTGGTTTGCTGCACCCATCCACCTGTCACCTACATTAGGTATTTCTTCTAATGCTATCCTTCCCCTAGCCCCCCACCTTCTGACAGGCCCCAGTGCATGATGGTCCCCTCCCTATGTCTATGTGTTCTCATTGTTCAACTCCCACTTATGAGTAACAGGACGTGGTGTTTAGTTTTCTGTTCTTGTGATAGTTTGCTGAGAATGATGGTTTCCAGCTTCATCCATGTCCCTGCAAAGGACATGAACTCATCCTTTTTTATGGCTGCATACTATTCCATGGTGTGTATGTGCCACATTTTCTTTATCCAGTCTATTATTGTTGGACATTTGGGTTGGCTCCAAGTTTTTGCTATTGTGAGTAGTGCCACAATAAACATATGTGTGCATGTGTCTTCATAGTAGAATGATTTATAATCCTTTGGGTATATACCCAGTAATGGGATTGCTCAGTCAAATGGTATTTCTAGTTCTAGATCCTTGAGGAATCGCCACACTGTCTTCCACAATGGTTGAACTAATTTACACTCCCACCAACAGTGTAAAAGCATTCCTATTTCTCCACATCCTTTCCAGCAACTGTTGTTTCCTGACTTTTTAATGATTGCCATTCTAACTGGCTTGAGATGGTATCCCATTGCGGTTTTGATTTGTATTTCTCTAATGACCAGTGATGATGAGCATTTTTTCATATGTCTGTTGGCTGCATAAATGTCCTCTTTTTTGAAGTTTCTGCTCATACCCTTTGGCCATACCCTTTTTGATGACGTTGTTTGTTTTTTTTTCTTGTAAATTTGTTGACGTTCCTTGTAGATTCTGGATATTAATCATTTGTCAGATGCATAGATTGCAAACTTTTTCTCCCATTCTGTAGGTTACCTGTTCACTTTGATGATAGTTTCTTGTGCTGTGCAGCTCTTTACTTTAATTAGATCCCATTTGTCAATTTTGGGTTTTGTTGCCATTGCTATTGGTGCTTTAGACATGAAGTCTTTGCCCATATCTATGTCCTGAATGGTATTGCCCAGGTTTTCTTCTAGGACTTTTATGGTCTTAGGTCTTATGTTTAAGCCTTTGATCCATCTTGAGTTGATTTTTGTATAAGGTATAAGGAAGTGTTCCAGTTTCAGTTTTCTGCATATGACTAGCCAGTTTTCCCAACATTTATTAAATAGGGAATCTTTTCCCCATTGCTTGTTTGTGTCAGGTTTGTCAAAGATCAGATGGTTGTAGATGTGTGGTGTTATTTCTGAGGCCTCTGTTGTGTTCCATTGGTCTACATATCTGTTTTGTTACCAGTACCATGCTGTTTTGGTTACTGTAGACTTGTAGTATAGCTTGAAGTCCGGTAGCATGACCCCTCCAGCTTTGTTCTTCTTGCCCAGGATTGTCTTGGTTATGAGGGCTCTTTTTTTTTTTGTTCCATATGAAGTTTAAAGTATTTTTTCCAATTCTGGGAAGAAAGTCAGTGGTAGTTTGATGGGGATAGCTTTGAATCTATAAATTACTTTGGGCAGTATGGACAGTTTCACTATATTGATTCTTCGTATCCATGAGTGTGGCATGTTTTTCCACTTGTTTGTGCCCTCTCTTAAATCCTTGTGCAGTGGTTTGTAGTTCTCATTGAAGAGGTCCTTCACATCCCTTGTAAGTTGGATTCCTAGCTATTTTATTCTCTTAGTAGCAATTTTGAGTGAGAGTTCACTCATGATTTGGCTCTCTGTCTGTTATTGGTGTATAGGAATGCTTGTGATTTTTGCACATTGATCTTGTATCCTGAGACTTTGCTGAAGTTGCTTATCAGCTTAAGGATATTTTTGGCTGAGACGATGGGGTTTTCTTTTTTTTTTTTTTTGAGACGGAGTCTCGCTCTGTCGCCCAGGCTAGAGTGCAGTGGCCGGATCTCAGCTCACTGCAAGCTCCGCCTCCCGGGTTCACGCCATTCTCCTGCCTCAGCCTCCCGAGTAGCTGGGACTACAGGCGCCCGCCACCTCGCCCGGCTAGTTTTTTGTATTTTTTTAGTAGAGACGGGGTTTCACCGTGTTAGCCAGGATGGTCTCGATCTCCCGACCTCGTGATCCGCCCGTCTCGGCCTCCCAAAGTGCTGGGATGACGATGGGGTTTTCTAAATATATGATCACGTCATCTGCAAACAGAGACAATTTGACTTCCTGTCTTCATATTTGAATACCTTTATTTCTTTCTCTTGCCTGATTGCCCTGGCCAGAACTTCCAACACTATGTTGAATAGGTGTGGTGAGAGAGGCCATCCTTGTCTTGTGCCAGTTTTCAAAGGGAATGCATCCAGTTTTTGCCCATTCAGTATGATACTGGCTGTATGTTTTTCATAAATAGCTCTTATTATTTTGAGATACGTTCCATCAATACCCAATTTATTGAGAGTTTTTAGCATGAGGGGTGTTGAATTTTGTCAAAGGCCTTTTCTGCATCTATGTGGTTTTTGTGATTGGTTCTGTTTTTGTGATAGATTACATTTATTGATGTTGAACCAGCCTTGCATCCCAGATATGAAGCCAACTTGATCGTGGTGGATAAGCTTTTTGATGTTCTGCTGGATTCAGTTTGCCAGTATTTTATTGAGGATTTTTGCATCAATGTTCATTAAGGATATTGACCTGAAATTTTATTTTTTTGTTTTGTGTCTGCCAGATTTTGGTATCAGGATGGTGCTGGCCTCATAAAATGAGTTAGGGAGGATTCTCTCTTTTTCTATTATTTGGAATAGTTTCAGAAAGAATGGTACCAGTCCTCTTTGTATCTCTGTGAGAATTCACCTGTGAATCCGTCTGGTCCTGGGCTTTCTTTGGTTGGTAGGCTATTAAATACTGCCTCAATTTCAGAACTTGTTATTGGTTTATTCAGGGATTCAACTTCTTCCTGGTTTAGTCTTGGAAAGGTGTATGTGTCCAGGAATGTATCCATTTCTTCTAGATTTTCTAGTTTATGTGTGTACAGCTGTTTATAGTATTCTCTGATGGTAGTTAGTATTTCTGTGGGATCAGGGGTGATATCCCCTATATCATTTTTTATTGCGTCTATTTGATTCTTTTCTCATTTGATTCTTTTCTCTCTTTTCTTCTTTGTTAGTCTGGCTAGCGGTCTATTTTGTTGATCTTTTCTGAAAACCAGCTCCTGGATTCATTGATTTTTTTGAAGGATTTTTTTTTATGTCTCTCCTTCAGTTCTGCTCTGATCTTAGTTATTTTTTGTCTTCTGCTAGATTTTGAATTTGTTTGCTGTTGCTTCTCTAGTTCTTTTAATTTCGATGTTAGATGTCAATTTTAGATCTTTCCTGCTTTCTCTTGTGGGCATTTAATGCTATAAATTTCCCTCTACAAACTGCTTTAAATGTGTCCCAGAGATTCTGGTACTTTGTGTCTTTATTCTCATTGGTTTCAAAGAACATCTTTATTTCTGCCTTAATTTCATTATTTACCCAGTAGTCATTTAGGAGCAAGTTGTTCAGTTTCCATGTAGTTGTGCAGTTTTGAGTGAGTTTCTTATTCCTGAGTTCTAATTTGATTGCACTGTGGTCTGAGAGACTGTTATGATTTCCATTCTTTTACATTTGCTGAGGAGTGTTGTATTTCCAATTATGTAGTCAATTTTAGAATAAGTGCCATGTGGCACTTAGAAAAATGTATATTCTGTTAATTTGGGGTGAAGAGTTCTATAGATGTCTATTAGGTCTGCTTGGTCCAGAGCTGAGTTCAAGTCCTGAATATCCTTGTTAATTTTCTGTCTTGTTGATCTGTCTAATATTGACAGTGGGGTGTTAAAATCTCCTATTATTGTGTGGTAGTCTAAGTCTCTTTGTAGGTCTCTAAGAACTTTATGAATCTGGGTGCTCCTTTATTGGGTGCATATATGTTTAGGATAGTTAGCTTTTCTTGCTGCATTGATTCCTTTACCACTATGCAATGCCCTTCTTTGTCTCTTTTGATCTTTGCTGGTTTTATCTGAGTCTGTTTTATCAGCGATTGGGATTGCAACTCCTGCCTTTTTTTGTTTTCCATTTGCTTGGTAAATTTTCCTCCATCCCTTTATTTTGAGCCTATGTGTGTCTTTGCATGTGAGATGGGTCTCCTGAATACAGCACGCTGATGGGTCTTGATTCTTTATCCAATTTGCCAGTCTGTGTCTTTTAATTGGGGAATTTAGTCCATTTACATTTAAAGTTAATATTGTTATATGTGAATTTGATCCTGTCATTATGATGCTACGTGTTTTTTTGCCCGTTAGTTGAATAACATACATTTTTCTATACAGATACTGCCATTCTGCCATTCTTGAAATCTAAAATAATTTTGTAATTTGATATTTCCAATTCCTGTTTTCTCTGGATTTTTCCTAGTAGCTAGCTTAATAAATACGTATTGAAATAATTAAATCAATAAATGTGGTATTAAGTTTGATTTAGAAATGCTTCCCAACAAATTTTCAAGCTAAAATTTCTAGATCACTGTACCAAAGCAATTATTATTGGCAATAAAACAGTATCCTGAATTTCTTCATGTTTCAGGATGCCCCACATTTAAACTGTGTATCTAGATATATTTTTATGTGTATGTTCCCGCATATTGTTCTCCATATGAAAGATGCTATTTTAAAACTCTGTGCATTTGCTTATGCTATTTTCTTTGCCTAGAATATACTGTCCTCTTTATTTTCCTTTAAACACTACTCAAAAAATTAGCTTTACTATTTTCTCCTCCATGAAGCATTCCTCAAGCCTCTTGACAGTTAAAGTATCCACAGAATTCTTTTTAAAATCTTTGTCAGAGCACATGCCACACCATACTGAAATTACCCTTTTACCATCTATCCTTCCCAGTTGAGTGTAGCTCTTCAAGGAAAGAATGTGTGTTTTATTCATTTATTGGAGAATTTCTGACACAGTGTGTACCCAATAAATGTTTATTGACTACTGGATTTTGATGCTTAATGTATTTTATATGCCAGATGTATATTTAGGGTTTGCAACTAGGCAGAAATATGAAGTGTGTCTCTTGTACTCTTTTGCTACAACCTCCTTTCCTAACTTGCAGTACCTATTCCATGGTTGTCATGCTTTTACAGCAGTCCTCTCTCGTGGTTAAGAATATGTCTGGTTCAGTCACTAACACTAAGATGTTATTAAGTATATACTAAAGGAATGAATTTTATAATTTTAGACACAAAAACTCCTGCATAGAAAAGACATATTTTGAAGGGCATAGGACTTTGCAGTTCTGGTTAAATCATGTTAAGTACACCACTACCTTCTATTACTTTTTGCTGCTGCTATTAAGCATCTTGGGAACTCCAAAGATCTATTCATTGCGAGTTATTTGACAATCCCATATGAGAAAATTCAAAACACTATGTATTTTTGCTATTCTGTGACTTAGTCCATATAGTTTACTCTCTCTGGTTTTCTTCTGTTGCTTATCTCCCTTTAAAATGTTGACTTATTTTTCAATGTCACCTCTCCTAGTAATTGCCACTCTAAATATAATTAATTGCTTCTTCTATGCTGTCCCAGCACATATGTTTAGACTGTAGACTTTATTGTGATATTATAAGTTGTTATATTCTTGTCTCTATCTCCTACTTAAGTATGAATTCTTTGAGATAAAGGATTTTGTCTTCCTTATATTTGATTTTCATCCCATTTCAATTCCTAGAAAAAGTTTGCATTACACTCAATGAAGGGTTGTTGTAGTAAATAAAGTCAGTAAGCCAAATGTACCAGTATATGCTGGATGCTAAAATAAAATTTTATGTCTAGAATAAACATTTTATCTGGAATAAACAATTTATCTATAATAAACATTTCTTTCTGAGCTGTAGGGCTGCTTTAGCCTCCGTGTTTCATTCATGTAAATGGCATTAATCAAATGAACTATACCTGTTACTGTAACCATAAGATGATGCTGACCACCTAAGGCAGAGTCTGGATGACAGTAGAGAAAAATGCAGGAATTCAATGGGTGGTAGATTGGTTGACTTAAAGGCTCCTTAACCTCTGAAATCCAATGAAACCTGATATTCATGACCGGCCTTTTCTGAAACTTATGGGCAAAGTAGATGCTGACCATGGTGCTGAAGGTTTGAATTGCATGTAATGAGCTCCTAGACACATGGTCTTTCACATCACAAAAATCAACCAGTGCAAGACTAGCACAAGTGTAATTTATTTGATAGGTTATATTTTGATGTGTGCCTATACATACTTTTGTCAAAGTCCACAACTTTTATGATCAGTTCTGACTGGTATATCTCAATGTGGAGTACATTGAAAAACAAGATACAATTATCTATAAACATTCATGAAAGCCAGGTCCATTCATTGAGGAAAAACCAGATTTACTGCATAGACATTTACCCTCAAGTTTTCTTATTGAATAAATTTTTGCTTCCTGTGCCAGACAGGGCTCTGGAAGGACCAGCTCACAGGCTGGGTCCCAGGAGAGCCGGGAGGACTAGTGGGCAAGGCCCCAGGGCTCAGCTCCCACCTTCGACTTCCACTTCTGCCTCCAGCTTCCTGAGTCACTCACAGCACAGCCAGGGAATAGGCCTGTCTCAGGCAGGTCGCTGTACCTCCTTTGCTGCTGCTGCTGTCTTTGCTGCTGAGCAGGTCTCAGGCTCTGGATGGGAGATTCTGGCTGCAAGTGCAGGAGTCAGAGATGGTGCAGGAGGGACTGTGTGTCTCTGTGACCTGCTCCTTCTCCTACCCACTGAGGGGCTGGACGAGTCTACCCCCGCCCGTGGCCACTGGTTCAAAGGAGGGACCGACACAAACATGAGTGCTCTAGTGGCAAAAAACAACTCAAAATAAGTAGTGCAAATAAGTACCTAGGGCCGATTCCAGCTCACTGGGGATCCCCACTACCACAGTTGCTCCTTGGTGATCAGAGATGTGCAGATGGAGGATACGGCAGTGTACTCCTTTCAAGTGAAGAGAGGAAGCTTTGTGAGATATAATTTCATGAATACATTCTTTCTGGAACTGACAGCCCTGACTCAGAAGCCTGATGTCTACATCCCCAAGGCCCTAGAGCATGGGAAGCCAGTGACAGTCATCTGTGTGTTTAACTGGGTTTTTGAGGAATGCCTAACCCCTTCTTTCTCCTGGATGGGGGAGGCCCTGTCCTCCCAAGGAACTGGAACAACAACCTCCCATTTCTCAGTGCTCAACCTCACACTCAGACCTCAGGACCACGACACCTACCACAATTGCTGCATAGACTTCTCCAGAACAGGCGTGAGTGCATGGTGGACCATCCAACTCTGCGTGGTTTATGCCTCTAGGTACTTTGTTATCAGCATTTCCCATGACAATGCAGCAACTGAATTGGCCTCATCTCATATTTCCTCCAAAAAATCAGGGCCCATGAAGGATGTGGTTCTGGTAGCCACCAGGGAGGGAGCTGTGAAGACCCTGCTTCTCTGTATCTGCTTCATCTTCCTCAGTGTCAGTTTCTACAGGAGGAAGGTGGTGAGGGCAGCAGTGGGTGTGGAGGCTGCAAACACTGTCACAGGCTAATCCCTCAGGCCTCCAGACTGTGCTTCCAGATGCCTGCTTGTCCAGTTCCTCCACAATCTGAATGGCCATGTTTCCTCTCCATTGCTGGAGGATGAAGGGCAAATGCCACAGCCTGGACTGAAGGCCTTGCAGGGTCGGTCCCCTGCTAGACTCTGCTCCTGATCCCTCTTCTCCCTGCATCATCCAATGTCTTCCCACATCCACTGGACCAAGCCTCTGTGACTCTGAGACTTTGCATGTGTAGTTCCTTCTCCTGAAATGCCCTTCTCTCCCCATCCCTGCCTATCCAGGTCTTGAAAATTCTTCAGGCTCAGTCTTAAATGTCACCCTGGGCTGTGTGTATTCATTGTATGGTCTTGATGGAAGAAGGACATTGAATTATGCATTCATAGACTCACTCAGCAAGTATAACTGAACATCTGCTGTGTGCCAGGATTATCATAAACACCAGAGCAGTATGCGTGGAAACAACCTCAAAAATCTCTGTCATCCAAAGGTCTTGAGTAGATATTTCCCACAATATCTAAAAGTGCATTTAGATTGATATACTGGGTAAAGAAAATGTGGTACATATACACCATGGAATACTATGCAGCTATAAAAAAAGAATGAGATCATGTCCTTTGCAGGGACATGGATGGAGATGGAGGCCATTATCTTCAGCAAACTAACGCAGAAACAGAAAACCAAATACTGCATGTTCTCACTCATAAGTGGGAGCTAAATTATGAGAACACATGGACACATAGAGGGGAACAACCCACACTAGGGCATTTCAGAGGGTGAGAGGAGGGAGAGGATCAGGAAAAATAACTAATGCGTACTAGGCTTAATACACGGGTGAGGAAATAGTCTGTACAACAAACTCCCATGAAACAAGTTTACCTAGGTAGCTAACTTGCATATCGTGCACATGTACCCCTGAACCTAAAATAAATGTTAATTTTTTTTTTTTTTTGCTTCCAGACATAGTTGTAATACTTATAGTAAGAGGTGAAGAAAGATGTTTGGAACAGGGAAGTTCTAAATTAGACAGGCATGATGGCATTAATCTGGAGATAGATTAAGCATACATTTTCCCCATTATGTTAGCATTAATTTTAGATGAAATTTTTATGTGTACGTAGCTTAGGACTAAATGGAACCTCAATACGGAAGTAGTGAAATGTCACTATGCAAATTTCTTTCAAAGTCTGTTTGGGTGAAGATTAGTGGATAATAGAGTCTGAATACAGAGGAGAAGAAAGGAAAGAATAAATTTTTTAAACATTGTTGCTAAAACATTTTTAAAGACAACATTTTTCTACATTGAAAAACTCTTTTTCTTGTCCTATAACTCTGCCTTAATCATCCCACGTGATTGTTGAGGGAGAGAATTGAGGTAGTGAATATAAACACAGTTTGTAAACTACAACTTCTTATGCAAATGTAAGATTTTGCTATTGCTGTGTCGAGCTGGGTCTTGTTTCTAAGCCTTTCCAAATTTTATTCTACTATTCAAACTAAGATACACATACTCTGAATGGCATGTGAAGAGCTTCTCAGGGATACTATGCCTGAAATAGACTAAAGGAATAAACCTCCAGATCTTTGACTTTGACATATACTTGGTCCTCAGACTGATCTGTCTGACAAAGCACCTGTTTTGGAGGGGAGAGTATTACTTTCCCACCACCCTTTTCACAGTTTTCCTTTCCTTACTTTTCAAAAGAAGGGCATACCTCTTTCTTACCTATTCAGGGTATTGTGATATATTTTTCTGGGAGACAAAAATATTTATGGCTTCAAACAAAGGGATTTTAAATATTAATGTGATATTCAGGAAAGGACTGCTTTTGGATAATAAATATATTTGCAAATTAAATTTCACTTCTCTGTTTTCAACAAAATTGAGGGAAACAATCAAGTTGTTAGCTCATATAGCACTAAAAATAATTTTTGATGATGAATGATATAGAACTTTGGCATGTACATTAATAAATATAAGTACATGTATAGGTATACTATCATAAAACTTCCATTTCCCATAGTATAAGAAATGTCTATCAGTATCTACATAATAAAACAAATTATAATAGAATTTATGGTGAACCCTGTCTCATTAAAGTAGTAAGTTGTTTATCCAGAAACACATTACTAATCAAAAATATTAAGCCCCATCTATCTTATTAAAAATGCATTTCCAAGAACATACCTCAAAATAATAAGCACTATCTATGGGAAACCTACAGGCAACATCATACTGAATGGGCAGAAGCTGGAAGTATTCCCCTTGAAAACTGGCATAAGACAAGGATGCCCTCTCTCACAACTCCTATTGAACATAGTACTGGAAGTCCTAGCCAGAGCAATCAGGCAAAAGAAACAAATAAAGTCATCCAAATAGGAAGAAAGCAAGTCAAATTATCCCTGTTTGTAGATGACATGTTTCTGTATCAGAAAACCCTATAGTCTATGGCCAAAAGCCCCTTCAGCTGATAAACAACACCTGCAAGATTTCAGATACAAAATCAATGCACAAAAATCACTAGCATTCCTATACAACAACAGTCAAGTCAAGAGTCAAACCAGGAAGGCAATCCCATTCACAGTTGCCACAAATATAATAAAATACCAAAGAATAGAGCTAACCAATGAAGTGAAAGATCTGTACAATGAGAACTACGAAACGTTGCTCAAAGAAATCACAGATAATATAAACAAATGGAAAAACATCCCATACTCATGCATAGGAAGAATCAATATTATCAAAATGGCCATACTGCCCAAAGCAACTTATAGATTCAATGTTATTCCTACCAAACTACCAATGACATTCTTCACAGAACTAGAACAAGTTATTTTAAAATTCATATGGAACCAAAAAAGAGCCCAAATAACCAAGGCAATCCAAGCAAAAAGAGCAAAGCTGGAGACATCATGCCACTTGACTTCAAACTACACTGCAGGGCCATAGTAACCAAAACAGTATGGTACTGGTACAAAAACAGGCACACAGACCAATGGAACAGAATAGAGAGCCCAGAAATGAGGCCACACCCCTATGACCATCTAATCTTCAACAAAGCTGACAAAAACAAGCAATGAAGAAAAGACTCCCTATTCAGTAAATGGTGCTGGGAAAACTGGCTAGTCATATGCAGAAGATTGAAACTGGATGTCTGCCTTACACCATAGACAAAAATCAACTCAAGATCGATAAAGTCTTAAATGTAAAACCCAAAACTATAAAAACCCTGGAAGACAACCTAGGCAATACCAGTCTGGACATAGGAATGAACACAGATTTCATGATGAATACACCAAAAGCAATTGCAAACAAACCAAAAATTGACAAGTCAAATCAAATTTAAAGAGTTTCTGTGCAGAAAAAGAAACTATCATCAGAGTAAACAAACAACCTACAGAATGGGAGAAAATTTTTGCAAACTATGTATCCAACAAAGGTCTAATATCCAACATTTATAGATAACTTAAACAAATAAACAAATTTACAGGAAAAAAAATCCATTAAGAAAACCCCATGGCAAAGGACATGAATAGATACTTTTCAAAAGAAGACATACATGTGGTCAACAAGGATATGAAGAAAAGCTCAACATCACTGATCATTAGATAAATGCAAATCAAACCACAATGAGATACCATCTCACATTAGTCAGAATGGCTATTAATAAACAGTCAAAAAATAACAGATACTGGTGAGTTTGCAGAGAAAAGGAAATGATTATACACTGCTGGTGGGAGCGTAAATCAGTTCAAACATTGTGGAAAGCAGTGTTGAGATTCCTCAAAGAGCTAAAAACAGCACTGCCATTCAACCCAGGAATCCCATTGCTAGGTGTATACCCAAAGGAATATAAATCATTCTGCCATAAAGACACATGTATGTGTATGTTCATTGCAGCACTATTCACAAGAGCAAAAGCATGGAATCCACCTAAATCACCTAAATGCCCATTAATGATAGCCTGGATAAAGAAAATGTGGCACACATACACCATGGAGCCATAAAAAAGAATGAAATCCTGTTCTTTGCAAGTACATGGATGAAGCTGGTGGCCATTATTCTTAACAAACTAACTCAGGAACAGAAAACCAAATACTGCATGTTCTCACTTATAAGTGGGAACTAAATGCTGAGAACACATGGACACAAAAAGGGCATCAACAGACAGTGGGACCTAACTGAGAATGGAGGGTGTGAGGGAGAAGAGGATCAGAGAAAATAACCAGTGGGTACTAGGTTTCATATCTGAGTGATGAAATCATTTGTCCAACAAACTCCCATGACCTGAGTTCACCCATATAAAACACATGCACATGTACCCCTGAACTTAAAAGAAAAAAGATGCATTTTCAATAAAAATTTAATTTTGTTAAAATTTATCAAATCTGAAAAAATTGATATTTTGACTTCTTAATTTTGGAGTGATTAGGGTCCTTGGTTATTTGGTTATTTTCTCTGTCTAAATTCAGTTCTTTAAATTTCAAATAGTTTTGGGGATTTAAATTCCATTAGTACGCTACTAACTCCTACATTTATATCTCTAAGCTTCCTCTAAACTCCAGAATTATGAAGCCAATTGCTTCCTCAACATCTCTTGTTTTTCAAAAAATTTCAAATTCTTAATTGTTGTGAGCACATAGTAGGTGTATATATATGTATACACACACATATATATACACCATATATACGGGTTACATGAGATATTTTGATATAGGCATGCAATGAGTAATAATAAAAAAAATCACAATCATACCAGGATATATAGGGTATCCATCACTTTAAGCATTTATCCTTTTGGTTGACAACAATCCAATTATACTCTTTTATTTTTAATTGAACAGTTAAATTAATTTGTACTACTGTCACCCTGTTATGCTAGCAAATACTCGGTCTTATTTATTCTTTCTGGCTGTTTTTTGCACCCATTAACCATCCCCTCTTCCCCAGCAACCTTCCACCCTGACTCCATCTACCCTTCCCAGCCTCTGGTAACCATCCTTCTCCTCTCTATCTCCATGAGTTCAATTATTTTAATTCTTAGCTCCCACAGATAAGTGAGAATATGTGACATTTGTCTTTCTGTGCCTGGCTTATTTCACTTAATATCTCCATTTGTATGTCTGACGTCTTAAACTCCTGAGGTTTCCTCCAAACCTGCTCTACCAACAGCTTTTTATGTTAGTTGAGGGAAACTCAATTTTCCCAGTAGTTTGATCCCTGAGCCTTGACACTGTTCTTAATTCCTTTCTTTTCTTTCTTCTTCTTCTTCTTCTCTTTTTAACATCCCACATTCACTCTGTTAAGAAATCCCGAGTTTTACCTTCAAACTATATCTGGAATCTAATGACCTCTCACTACGCCACTGCTAAAGACGCTAAAAATGGCTCAAGCCTCCATTATCTTTTATATGAATTATGCAGTAGTTTCTTCTCTGGTGTCCCTGAGTCTACAATTCTCACCATATAGTCTATTTTAAATCAATAGCCAGAATCATCTTGATAAAATACATTATATAATGTCACTCCTCTCATAATCCTGCAAAGTTAACTGTGATGCTTAATTTTATGTGTCAATTTGGCTGCGCCATGAGATAGTTTGTCCAACATTATTCTGGAGGTTTCTGTCAGAGTGTTTTTGGATGAGATTAACATTTAAATTGGTGGACTTGAGTAAAGCAGATTATCTCTGTAACGTGAGTGAGCCTTTTCCAAACAGTGAAAGGCCTGAATAGAATGAAAGACCTACCTGACCAAGAGGGAGTTCTGCCGACAACCCGCAGAATTGAACGGTAGCATTGACTCTTCGTTGGGTCTAGCCTACCTTGCAGATTTTGGACTTGCCAGCCTCCATAATCATGTGAGTCAATGCACTAAAATTACCTCCTTTAACTTACACACACGCACAAACACACACACATGCACATCTATTCATTCTGTTTTTCTGGGGAATCCTAACAGTACCATTTAAAAAGCTTTCCCTTTTAAAATACCAGGATATCTCTTATCAAAACATCTATTTATTTATGCAATAAGACAAGAAAAAAGATCAGTTAAAATGAATATTTAGGTTTTCTGTTTTTTATTTTTTGTGTTTATTTTTCTAATAAATATGTCCCTTTGTCTAAGTTTTCAAAATTATTGACACAAAATACAAATTTTAGATTCTCTATTACCTCTGTGGTTTTGCCCCATTTTTTATTCTTGATATACTATTTGCAACTTCTGTTTTTTCTCTATCAGTATTTCCAGAAATTTGACAGTTTTATTAATCTTTTAAAAGTATCAGTTGTTAGCAGATTCTGAGCTCTCAATTGGAACGCCTCCACATCACTCAGCCACACTCAGGGACTGGACGCCTCACTCCCATTTCTGAGCCATTAAAGGTCTAAGGCCGCTTCCCCCAAGCCAGCAGAACATCCAGTCATGGATAAAATGGGCTGGTTCAGAAGGCCAAACTGGCCGAGGAGGCTGAGCGATATGATGACATGGCAGCCTGCATGAAGTCTGTAATTGAGCCAGGAGCTGAATTATCCAATGAGGAGAGGAATCTTCTCTCAGTTGCTTATAAAAATGTTGTAGGAGCCCATAGGTCATCTTGGAGGGTCGTCTCAAGTATTGAACAAAAGACGGAAGGTGCTGAGAAAAAACAGCAGATGGCTCGAGAATACAGAGAGAAAATTGAGACGGAGCTAAGAGATGTCTGCAATGATGTACTGTCTCTTTTGGAAAAGTTCTTAATCCCCAATGCTTCACAAGCAGAGAGCAAAGTCTTCTATTTGAAAATGAAAGATTACTATTGTACTTGGCTGAGGTTGCCGCTGGTGATGACAGGAAAGGGATTGTGGATCAGTCACAACAAGCATACCAAGAAGTTTTTGAAATCAGCAAAAAGGAAATGCAACCAACGCATCCTATCAGACTGGGACTGGCCCTTAACTTCTCTGTGTTCTGTTATGAGATTCTGAACTCCCCAGAGAAAGTCTGCTCTCTTGCAAAGACAGCTTTTGATGAAGCCATTGCTGAACTTGATACATTAAGTGAAGAGTCATACAAAGACAGCAGGCTAATAATGTAATTACTGAGAGACAACTTGACATTGTGGACATCGGATACCCAAGGAGATGAAGCTGAAGCAGGAGAAGGAGGGGAAAATCAACCAGCCTTCCAAGTTTTGTCTGCCTCATTCTAAAATTTACACAGTAGACCATTTGTCATCCATGTTGTCCCACAAATAGTTTTTTGTTTACGATTTATGACAGGTTTATGTTACTTCTATTTGAATTTCTATATTTCCCATGTGGTTTTTATGTTTAATATTAGGGGAGTAGAGCCAGTTAACATTTAGGGAGTTATCTGTTTTCATCTTGAGGCGGCCAATATGGGGATGTGGAATTTTTATACAAGTTATAAATGTTTGGCATAGTACTTTTGGTACATTGTGGCTTCACAAGGGCCAGTGTAAAACTGCTTCCATGTCTAAGCAAAGAAAATTGCCTACATATTGGTTTGTCCTGGTGCGGAATAAAAGGGATCATTGGTTCCAGTCACAGGGGTAGTAATTGTGGGTACTTTAAGGTTTGGAGCACTTAGAAGGCTGTTGTAGAAACATACCCCATGGATACCACAGGTTAAACCATGTGTATCTGTGGAACACTCAATCTCAACGTGCACACCTTTGACTACAGCTGCAGAAGTGTTCCTTTAGACAAAGTTGTGACCCATTGTACTCTGGATAAGGGCAGAAATGGTTCACATTCCATTATTTGTAAAGTTACCTGCTGTTAGCTTTCATTATTTTTGCTACACTCATTTTATTTGTATTTAAGTGTTTCAGGTAACCTAAGAACAAATGTAAAAGTAAAGATGCAGTAAAAATGAATTGCTTGGTATTCATTACTTCATGTATATCAAGCACAGCAGTAAAACAAAAACCCATGTATTTAACTGTTTTTTAGGTTTTTTGCTTTTGTGATTTTTTTTTTTTTTGATACTTGCCTAACATGCATGTGCTGTAAAAATAGTTAACAGGGAAATAACTTGAGATGATGGCTAGCTTTGTTTAATGCCTTATGAAATTTTCATGAACAATCTAAGCATAATTGTTCAGAACACGTGTATTAAATTCATGTAAGTGGAATAAAAGTTTTATGAATGCACTTTTCAACTACTTTCTCTACAGTTTTTCATATAAATTAGTCTTTTGGTTTTGAAACTTCTCTAAAGGAAATTGTACATTTTTTGAAATTTATTCCTTATTCCCTCTTGGCAGCTAATGGGCTTTTACCAAGTTTAAACACAAAATTTATCATAACAACAAAAATACTACTAATATAACTGCTGTTTCCATGTCCCATTATCCCCTCTCTTCCTCTCCACCCTGAAAAAAATGAGTTCCTATTTTTTCTGGGAGAGGGGGAGATTGATTGGAAAACAATGTAATGTGTTCAATTTAAAATTTTGGTATATGGCATTTTCTAACTTAGGAAGCCACAATGTTCTTGGCCCATCATGACAGCATTAACTATAAGTTTTGTGCTTCCAAATCACTTTCTGGTTTTTAAGAATTTCTTGATACTCTTACAGCCTGCCTTCGATTTTGATCCTTTATTTTATTTGTCAGGTGCACAAGATTACCTTCCTCTTTTACCCTTCTGTCTTGTCACCAACCATTCTTACTTGGTGGCCATGTACTTGGGAAAAGGCCGCATGATCTTTCTGGCTCCACTCAATGTCTAAGGCACCCTGCTTCCTTTGTTTGCACCCCACAGATTATTTTCCTCATCCTATTTACTGCAGTAAATCTCTCCTTAGTTGATGAGATTGTGTTTATCTCCCTTTAAAACCCTACCTATCCTGAATGGTCTGTCATTGTCTGCCTTTAAAATCCTTCCTCTTTCTTCTTCCTCTCTTCTCTAAATAATGATGGGGCTAAGTTATACCCAAAGCTCACTTTAACAAAATATTTCCTCAGTACTTTGCAGAAAACATCAAACAAAAATGCCATTTTAAAAGAGGTGTATTTTTTCTTTTAGAATGTAAGCTCCTCAAGAGCAGGGACAATGTTTTCTATATGTTCTGTTGTGCCTAGTACACTGTAAATGCTCAATAAATATTGATGATGGGGGAAAAATGTATCAGTTGTTAATTTTTAGGTTCT
Organism: Papio anubis; assembly: GCF_008728515.1. NCBI lineage: Eukaryota > Metazoa > Chordata > Mammalia > Primates > Cercopithecidae > Papio > Papio anubis. Next base: position 191,064,234 of record NC_044976.1, on the reverse strand, counting down.
TTCTATTGTTTCTTTGTTTTTGATTATATTAATTTCTGTTTTTATCTTTATATTTTCCTCTGTTATATGTGGAATGTTTAGTTCATTATTTTTCGACCATTTTTTAGCAACGTATTTAATTAAGATTATTCATTATCACAATTCATGGATTGCAATCCATTATCCAAAACCCTTGGTGTCAAATGTGTTTCAGAATTCACTGATTTTAGATTTTAGAGTGGCAATATGGTTTACAAACTCCATATTATAACAATCTCCGATGGTATTTGTGCCAATACTCTGGTCATATATTGGGTTGGTGCAAAAGTTATTGTGGTTTTTGCCATTACAAGGTAATTACAAAGTAATGGCAAAAACCGCAATAACTTTTGCACCAATCCATACATCAAGATAATAAAGACTATAGTTTGTCTCATATCAGATTGAGTTAGAGTTTCATGTCAAATTTTCTAAAAATTGTTTTTCAGAGCTTTCGGTAATTCAGAATTACAAATGAGGGATTGCACGCGGTATTGCTTTAGGTTTGTCTCAAAGTGACTCTTGTTGCTTAATCCTAAAATGTTATAATTTTCAAAATGACTTATTGGTGAAACCATAATGTGGTTGGAAATAAGCTATTTAGTTTCCAAATGTATGGAGATTTGGGGGTGACCTTTTAATTTTTTTGAGGTATAATACAGAGATATGCTCCAATCTTAGGTGTACCATTCAATCAGTTTTGATTAAGGGTTTCAGTTGTATAAGCCACACCTGCATCAAGACAGAACAGTTTCATCAAACCTCAGAAAGTTCCTTTGTGCTCCTTCCCAATCAGTTACCTCCCTTATAATCTGATCTGATTTCTACCACCATAAATTAATTTTGTCTATCCTAGACTTTCTTATAAGTAGGATCAAACAGTATGTAGTTTTTGTATGGGGGATTCTTTCACACAGAAAAATGTGAAAATTATCCATGTTGTTGCATGTATCATTACTTTGTCCCTTTTTATTGCTGAATAACATTCCTTTCAATACACCATATCCATTTTGTGGCTATTAGGAATTGAATGTCTATAAACAAGGGTTTTTTAGACATATGCTTTCATTTTTCTTAGTTAAATACCCATGAATTGAATTGATGTGTTACATGGTAGACACATATTTAACCTTTTAAGAAATAACAGTTTTCTGAAGAAATTGTATCATTTTGCATTCTCAACTGTAATGTATTAGATTCCGGTTGCTACTAATCTTCTCTAACATTTGATGTTGTAAATTGTTTTTATTTTTGCCATTCTTGTATAAGAACCACAATCTTATTGTGGTTGTAATTTGCATTTCTCTAATCACTGATGATGTTGAAGACTTTCTTATATGCTGTATACCACTTGTATATCTTCAGTTAAGTGTTTGCTCAAGTCTTTTAATCATTTTTTGTTGTTTTTATTTTGTTATAGAGTTGTCTTTTCATATATTTTAGATGTAATTCTTTTGCAGATACATATGAATATTTTCTTCAGCCTATGGCTTGCCTTTTCATTTAATTACTCATTTTTCAATGATTACTGCTCCTTTTTGAATGAGCGGAAGATTTTAAAAGTTTGATGAATCCCAATTTATTATTTCTTCTCTTTGTAATTCATGCTTTCTTTGTCCAGTCTAAGCAACTTTTGCCTACAAAGGTCATAAAGATACTTTCTTCTGCTGTTTTTTCTAGAAACTTGATGGTTTTAGCTTTTCCATTTAGTTCTATGATGAATCTCATTAATTTTTGTGCATTGTAGGAAATGGGGGAGTCAAGGTTTTTTGCTCATATGATTATCCAGTTAGTCTAGCTCCATTTGTTGAAGAGATTTTTCACTCCCAGTTGAATTATTTCAGCGTGTTTGTAAAAATAACTTGACTGTATATGTGTGGATCCATTTCAGGACTCTCTCTTCTGTTCTATTTTCTATCCATCCTTTCACCAATGGCACACTCTTTTGATTACTGTAGCTTAAAAAAAGTTTTCAAATCAGGTAGTATGAGTTCTCCAATATTATTCTTTGTTTTGAAGATTGCTTTGGCTATTTTAGGTCCTTTGTGATTTTCATATGTATGTTATAATCACCTTGTCAATGTATATTTAAAAGTTTGCTGGGATTTTGATTGAGATTGTGTTGTATCTGAATCAACACGGTAGGGGAGGAGGGAATTGATTGATAACTTTGTTTTATTTAGTATTGTTTCATTTATTTAGGTCTATTTTAAATTTTTTCAGCAATGTTTTATACTTTTTAGTTAAGAGGTATTACAATATCTTTTAATAAATTGTTAAATTTATCCCCAAGAATTTATGTTTCTTGATGCTGTTGTAAATGGTATTTTAAACTTTTTTTCTAATTGCTACTATATGTAATAGAAATGCTATTGGTTTTTGTGTACTGATTTTATAGCATACATTGTTAAAATCATATATTAAGTCAGGTAGTTTTCTTATAGACACCTTGGGAGGTTTTACATAAAGAATCATGTCTTTACTTTTCCCAATTTCTATGATTTTTTCTCTTTTGTACAAGCTAGGATCTCCAGTATAAATTTCAATGAAAATGATTAGAGTGGACTTTTTTGTTTTTTCTTAGAAAGCATTCACTATTAAATGCACAATTAACTGTAAATATTTTGTAGCTGCATTACAAATATTTTGCAGAAGTTTCCTTCTAGTATTTGTTTGCTATAAATTTCTATCATAAATATGTGGAATATGTTTTCTGTATCTATTGAAATGATTATAAGATTTTTCTTCTTTAATTATATAATGTGGTGAGTTATTTTGAGTAACTTTCAAATGTTAAGTAAACTTTGTATTTTGGTGCCAAATCCAATTAGTTATGGTTTGGTATGCTTTCTATGTATTACTGGATTTAATTTGCTAACATTTTGTTAAGGATTTTTGCATCTATAGTCATAGAGTATATTGGTCTGCAGTTTTCTTTTTTTTTTCTTTGTCCAGCTTTAGTATTAGGAGAATGCTAGCCTCATAAAAAATAGCTGTTAAGTATTTGTTTATTACTTATTATAACAGTATTCCTCATACTGTTAAATATTTACTCTATTTTTGAAATATTTATAAAATCTTACTATTATTTCTTCTTTAAATATTTGGTAGAATTCACCAGTACATCCTTCTGGGTTTGTTCAATTATTCTTTTCTCTGCTGTGTCCAATTTACTGATAAACTTATTGAACATATTATCTATTATCCAATACCATGGTTTTTTTTATTTTTATGTTTTCCATTTTACTTTTATACAATATTCATCTCTGTTAAAATTCCCCATCTTTTCATGTAGATTGTCCATTTTTTCATTATATTTAAATTTTTTTAAAAAAATTATAATTATTTTAAAGTCCCTGTCTGATAATTCTAACATTTAGGCCATCTCTGAATTTATTCCTTTTTTTCATTTCATGATGGGTCATATTTTCTTATTTTTTGAGTGAATCTCATAATTATTGATTGAATGCAGGATACTTTGAGTAAGTATAGTAAGTAAGGAGGTAAATAATATTTACATTATGAAAAATATACTTCTGTGAAGTCATTAGTTATGTGATTAAATTAAACTGGTTTGTGATTGAACTGGGTTTGGGTTTTGTGATGGCTTAAATGATGTCCCTGCTCCCATAGACTGGCTTCATGTATTTCCAGGGGTGCATTGTTGCTGTATTGTACTTCTCGTAAGGCCTGGAGTGCCAGACATATATCTCAGTTCACTTGCTCTGGACCCAGAATTAGTAAGGTAGTCCTCTGTCTCTCTCTCAGTGCTCCTTCACTTTCCTCAGCATCAGGCTGCTGTTGCCTCATGCTTGATGGAATGTATGTGGGATAAAGAAGCGGGAGGGGAATTCCACTGTGTTTCCTGTCTTTGCCCTCAGACTTAAGAAACCCTTGCTTTCATAAACCTCAGAAGGAATTGCTCTTAGCAATCCTCTTCCTCCCCCAGTGGCAGACAGCTGCTGTCTTAGTCACTGCAGGAGTTTCTCTGTTCTCCTTGCTCTGTCCTAAGGCTTAGGCATGCCCCATATACCTGTGATTTAGTAGGTGTCTCTCTCAGTGGTTTTGCCCTGCTTTCAGTCTTTTTCATGAGCTCTCATTTAAGGACCATTAAAGAGCTGATGAATGCCACAGACTCCCCCGTGTCCAAGGCTCTCAGGATTCTGATACTATCATGCCATTCTACATGTAGCCTTTAGAAATTTATTAAAACTTCAGCTGTTTTTCTCCTTTCCCGTGACTGGGGTAGCTGCCTTTCTCTCTGGCTATCCTGTCAAAGATAAAACAGTCATGTGTACTGTTTCTTGAGAGAAGCTTGTCACTCTTCAATATTAGCTCATTAAGTTACCTTGTGACATCAGCATTAAGCCCTTACCTTGTTAACTCATACTTACCATTTAAATTTTATCTCAACTTTTATTTCCTAGGTAAGGGCTCCCCTGAGTTTTAGATCATAAGATGATTTTGCTTTTGCCTTCCACGGCGTTTTGCTTCCCTTTCCTGTTTATAAGTTATCATACTTTTACTTTTAAAATGTCTGCAGCTTTCTCCAAGGCAAACATTATGCCTGTCTCCACTCACTGTTATATATCCTAAATCTAATGCAGAGCCTGGTATTAATAGGCACTCAAGAAAATATTTGTTGAATTGAATTGAAATTCACACTTTATATTCCTGGGAGGCATTTTGAGGTCACAGCTGAAGGATAAAGGGAGGGAGATAATTTAATTTTTTGATGTGAATGATACAATTAAAATCCTGTGTCCACTAACAGTGTAAAACAATTATCTCCTTCCATTTCCAGTATTGCTGGGAAGGCTACATGTCTTCGAAGTTAGGACCTTGTTCTCCGCCATTGCATAGTCTTTGTTTTGTGTCCCATCTTCTCAACTAGTAGCTGATGACCTTGGACAAATTGCTTAATCCCTCAGAATCCTACTTTCCTCACTCATCAAATGGAGATAATACCATCCATCTCATTGGGCTGGTATATGAATGAATTGAATTTATATGTACAAAGACCTACTGGATATTTAATAAGTAGTTACTATTGTGTTTACTTCTTTTTGGTCCCTTCCTTGTTGTTTTCTCAAGAAGGAAGGGGAAGGGCTGTCTAAAGAGGAACAGGCAATTATGCATGTCTCCTTCCCCTGCATCCAGTGTATTATTAAATGCTTCTTTTCACACTTCTTTTTTTTTCTTGATCTTTCTTAACTCATTTGTTTAAAGATTATTGAACAAAATGGGGCAGAGAGAGCCAACAAAGGATCCTTTTTATTTTTGAGATGGAATCTCGCTCTGTTGCCCAGGCTGGAGTGCAGTGGCGCGATCTCGGCTCACTGCAAGCTCCGCCTCCCAGGTTCACGTCATTCTCCTGCCTCAGCCTCCCAAGTAGCTGGGATTATAGGCGCCCCCCACCATGCCTGGCTAATTTTTTTTGTATTTTTAGTAGAGAGAGGGTTTCACCATGTTAGCCAGGATGGTCTCGATCTCCTGACCTTGTGATCTGCCCCACTCGGCCTCCCAAAGTGCTGGGATTATAGGCGTGAGCCACTGTGCCTGGCCAAAGTTTCCTTAAAGTAAAATATGAGTATGTCAATATTAATCTATTGAAATTTGATCAGACAAGAACGATTTCATCCACTTTGTGATGGTGCTGATATATAAAGAGGCTGCGAAACTATCCGGAGGCCTGAATATTCTTTGTTTCTAAAATTCCAACATGAAGTTAGGTTTACAGGCACAGAGGGAGTTCTGAGAGTTATGCTTTCTAACTCTAAGGCAAACTCAGGAAACTCCTCTGCAAGTTGAAGTCTCTATATGACCTTTCCAACCCTTCCTTTGGACTCCTTTTCTTCTCTGAAAATCTCTTTATTGACTGTGGAGTAGGGGTGTAAGGAATCGAGGAGGGGCTCTATTTGGGTCTAAGGGTATCCAATTGTGATTTTCTTATGCCAAGAGCGTATGTTAATTGCTTTATCACCAGTGCCTGATCTAATTTGTCCAGTCTCATAGTTTAGCTGCATAAACACAATTTGGCTACTACCACTTTTAAGCAGTAACTCGCCAATACTGGCAAAGTAACACTACCGTCAGGAGAAAAGATTGGACCATATGGCAGCATCAATCAGAAGTAGTATCATGAGTGCTAAACCAAACCTTCAATCAAATGGGGCAACCAAAGATCAAGGTTAGGTTACCAGGCTGGCCTGCAATATAGGTAACAGATGCAGCAAACTGGAAGAAAATCAAGAATGCAGAGAATCAGATCAAGTTTCCAGGCCAAAGTTAGGAACATTAAAGATAAGAGTCAAGTTGTTAAGGCAAGGAGAGGACCACAGAAAATCAGAACACAGGACAACTGAGGTGAATTATTTAGCTGAGATCAGGAACTCCATAGGTCAACATCAAGGAGAGTGAAAAAGTCTATTGATTCAGGTTTCAGCCAAGGACTGTGTAGAGTCAAAGACGTAGGTCACCAGTAAGACTAAGAATGCCTTGGAGCCCAAAATAGCTGGCTACACCTGGAAGTAGCATTGACTGCTACTTACCTGCCTATTTCCATGAAGCTTCATGGAAAAGGAATAGAAGTAAGGCCTTTAAGTACCTGCTTGTACTACTCTACTAATTTCCTTTCCAGTCCTATTTTTGTTACAATGGCAAAGTGTATAGTTGCCTCCGTACAGCCCTTATTTTGCTTCTACTGTCTTACACCCTGAGATCAGACAGATTCCAATGGTACAGAAAATGGTGATTAAAGGTTCATTGGTTCCCTGTCATATCCCACCCATCCCATTTCTGATTCCTGCTCTCCACAGGCAACTCTTTTACCTGTTTTATTTTTCTGCATTTACCTGCTTATTTCTAAACAATAGGCTTCTATGGCTATTTCTGGATATTTTTTGGTTTTAAGTTCTACTGACATTCTTGTCAGCAGATGTTGACAAGATGTAGTTTTAGGTTCTATTGACATCTTGGTAGGAATAATGAAGATTTAGGTTTCTTACACCCCTGTCTGCTATCCCCAAATCACTTCTCCCATTTTTTCAAGATGTTATATCTTGAATTTTTGTTAAATTCATATTGATATTTGTAATATTATGATTATATGAACTATTTATAGCTGTGCCATGTAGTTATAAAAATTACATTTTTTATTCTTTATAACTTTTGGTTTTTCCAAGGATCAATGAATCCCTCCTTTTTGGTTCCTTAATTTTCTACTTATCTATCACAGATATATTTCTCCACTCTGCTAATCTCTCCCTACTATATTCAAAATATCAGGTTATCTATATGGCCCTTCTTAGAAACCACCATCCTTTTGCTGGATTGGTGATTTTCTAGAAATGCTGCATTCTGCCATTATGGAGATTTATTTTCACTAACATCCTGGGGATTTTAAATATTTTTAAGATGCATTCCCTATTTTCCTGGATCCTGTAGATTCAAAATATACATGTGCCATAGTCCATTTTAAAATAATCACATTCCACCCTTGAATTTTCCTAGTATAAGCTTTTGGATTCAAGGGTCTACTTTTTTTTTTTTCTTTCTCAGTGCTGACTAATGGAATTCCAATACTCAGCCTTAAACATTTCAGGCCTTCCTAAGAGCTGGTGAAAGAAATCTGAGAAAAATCAAGAGGGAAAATATTTTCTCATTTCTTACAGTTGCATAAAGCAGATAGTCTTCTGCATCATAAAACTTTCTGAAAAGTGATTTGAAAAAGTTTAGAAGAGTATCAGTTTTATTCTCCCGTCCAGGCTTAAGATTTGTGTAAAGATATATTTACCTAATATGTTCTTTGCTTAAAAGTGTTCTTAGAAGCATTATTCGTACAAGAAAATCTTTTGGACACCTAAGCATTGGAATTTGTTGCTATGACCTACAAAATATAATAGGTTACTTCAAAAATTTGCAAATCAGACTGGTTGTCTTAATAATTTGTTGCACTGACAATAAAATTCAAATGGACGTATTTTTCTGAGGTTGGTTTGTTGACCTAGAAAAGGATTATGAATGAAAAATAATCTATGATCCTGTTGTGTACTTTACTGAAACAAAATTGTAGGTATTTTGTCTTATTTGGAATTTACACTCTCATTAATCTTCCTCTTGATTTACACTCTCTTTTTTGTGTAGCATATTCTTCAGAATTTTCTTCTGAAATGGTGCACAGGAGGTAATTTTTCGGGCCTTCCTCATGTTGAAAAATGCCATTATTTTTCTCATACTCTACAATCGATTGTTTGGCTGAGTGTTAGCATTTTAGTATTGAAATCATTTTTTTCTCAGAATTTTGAAAAATTTTCTCTATTGTCTTCTAGCTGCCACTGCTGTCATTTAAGTGCTAATGATCTGAATTGTCATTCTCACATGCATTACTGCAGAAACCTCCTAATTCCCTGCTGCCACTCGTGCCTTACTATCGGCCATTCTTAACACAGCAGCAGGGTGAACTTTTTGAAAAAGAAATCAGATCATGTCAAACCTCGCAATGACTCCCCACCTCGATTATGGTTCCTCTCATGCGCTTACAATGGCCTTAAAGGCCTCACATGCTGTGAGCCCTGTTACTTCTATGGTATCATCTCTAGTTTCCTCCCCCATGTTTACTCTGCTCTAGGCACACTGGCCTCCCAGCTGTTCCATGAACACGTGCGATATGCCAACACCTTTGACACTTGGCACTGACTGCTCCTCGGTTAGAAGGCTCCTCACCCAGACATCTCGAAGATGAACACCTTCACTTTCTTTCAAGTCTTTGCTTAAAACATACCTTCTCAGGTACACCAATCAGATGTAGATTTGGTCTTTTCACATAGTCCCATATTTCTTGGAGGCTTTGTTCATTTTTTTTTTCACTCTTTTTTCTCTAAACTTCTCTTCTTGCTTCATTTCATTCATTTGATCTTCAATCACTGATACCCTTTCTTCCAGTTGATTGAGTCAGTTATTGAAGCTTGTGCATTTGTCATGTAGTTCTCATGTCATGGTTTTCATCTCTATCAGGTCATTTAAGGACTTGTCTACATTGGTTATTCTAGTTAGCCATTCATCAAGTCTTTTTTCAAGGTTTTTAGTTTCTTTGCACTGGGTTCGTAGTTCCTCCTTGAGCTCAGAGAAGTTTGATGGTCTGAAGCCTTCTTCTCTCAACTCATCAAAGTCATTCTCTGTCCAGCTTTGCTCCGTTGCTGGTGAGGAGCTGTGTTCCTTTGGAGGGGGAGAGGCGCTCTGATTTTTAGAATTTTCAGCTTTTCTGCACTGCTTTTTCCCCATCTTTGTGGTTTTATCTACCTTTGGTCTTTGATGATGGTGATGTACAGATGGGGTTTTGGTGTGGATGTCCTTTCTGCTTGTTAGTTTTTCTTCTAACAGTCAGGACCCTCAGCTGCAGGTCTGTTGGAGTTTGCTGGAGGTCTACTCCAGACCCTGTTTGCCTGGGTATCAGCAGTGGAGGCTGCAGAAGAGTGAATATTGCTGAACAGCAAATGTTGCTGTCTGATCATTTCTCTGGAAGCTTCATCTCAGAGGTGTACCCTGCCACATGAGGTGTGAGATGTCGATCTGCTACTAGTGGGGGATGTATCCCAGTTAGGCTACTTGAGGGTCAGGGACCCACTTGAGCAGGCAGTCTATCCATTCTCAGATCTCAAACTCCGTGCTAGGAGAAGCACTACTCTCTTCAAAGCTGTCAGACAGGGACATTTACATCTGCAGAGGTTTCTGCTGCCTTTTGTTTGGCTATGCCCTGTCCCCAGAGGTGGAGTCTACAGAGGCAGGCAGGCCTCCTTGAGCTGCGGTGGGCTCCATCCAGTTCCAGCTTCCCTGCAGCTTTGTTTACCTACTCAAGCCTCAGCAATGGCAGGCACCCCTCCACCAGCCTTGCTGCTGCCTTGCAGTTAGATCTCAGACTGCTGTACTCGCAATGAGGGAGGCTCTGTGGGTGTGGGACCCTCCGAACCAGGTGTAGGATATAATCTCCTGGTGTGCCATTTGCTAAGACCCTTGGTAAAGTGCAGTATTAGGGTGGGAGTGACGCAATTTTCTGGGTGTTGTGTATCACGGTTTCCCTTGGCTAGGAGAGGAAATTCTCTACCCCCTTGTGCTTCCCAGGTGAGGGATGCCTCGCCCTGCTTCGGCTCTCACTCACTGGGCTGCATCCACCATCCTGCACCCACTGTCCTGCACGCACTGTCCGACACGCCCCAGTGAGATGAACCTGGTACCTCAGTTGGAAATGCAGAAATCACCCGTCTTCTGTATCACTCACGCTGGGAGCTGGAGGCTAGAGCTGTTCCTATTTGGCCATCTTAGCACCAGCCACCAGTATTTTATTGAGGATTTTTGCATTGATGTTCATCAGGGATATTGGTCTAAAATTCTCTTTTTCTGTTGTGTCTCTGCCAGGTTTTGGTATCAGGATGATGCTGGCCTCATAAAATGAGTTAGGGAGGATTCCCTCTTTTTCTATTGATTGGAATAGTTTCAGAAGGAATGGTACGAGCTCCTCTTTTTACCTCTGGTAGAATTTGACTGTGAATCTTTCTGGTCCTGGACTTTTTTTGGTTGGTCGGCTATTAATTATTGCCTCAATTTCAGAGCTTGTTACTGGTCTATTCAGGGATTCAACTTCTTCCTGGTTTAGTCTTGGGAGGGTGTATGGGTCCAGGAATTTACCCATTTCTTCTAGATTGTCTAGTTTATTTGCATAGAGGTGTTTACAGTATTCCCTGATGGTAGTTTGTATTTCTATGGGATCAGTGGTGATATCCCTTTTATCATTTTTTATTGTGTCTATTTGATTCTTTTCTCTTTTCTTCTTTATTAGTCTTGCTAGTGGTCTATCAGTTTTGTTGAACTTTTCAAAAAACCAGCTGCTGAATGCATTGTGTTTTTTTTAAATGATTTTTTGTGTGTCTCTATCGCCTTCAGTTCTGCCAAAAGAGAGCCCACATTGCCAAGACAATCCTAAGCCAAAAGAACAAAGCTGGAGGCATCATGCTACCTGACTTCAAACTATACTACAAGGCTACAGTAACCAAAACAGTATGGTACTGGTACCAAAACAGATATATACACCAATGGAACAGAACAGAGCCCTCAGAAATAATACCACACATCTACAGCCATCTGATCTTTGACAAACCTGAGAGAAACAAGAAATTGGGAAAGGATTCCCTATTTAATAAATGGTGCTGGGAAAACTGGCTAGCCATATGCAGAAAGCTGAAACTGGATCCCTTCCTTACACCTTATACAAAAATTAATTCAAGATGGATTAGAGACTTAAATGTTAGACCTAAAACCATAAAAACCCTAGAAGAAAAGCTAGGCAATACCATTCAGGACATAGGCATGGGCAAGGACTTCATGTCTAAAACACCAAAAGCAATGGCAACAAAAGCCAAAATTGACAAATGGGATCTAATTAAACTAAAGAGTTTCTGCACAGCAAAAGAAACTACCATCAGAGTGAACAGGCAACCTACAGAATGGGAGAAAATTTTTGCAATCTACTCATCTGACAAAGGGCTAATATCCAAAATCTACAAAGAACTCAAACAAATTTACAAGAAAAAAACAACCCCATCAAAAAGTGGTCAAAGGATATGAACAAACACTTCTCAAAAGAAGACATTTATGCAACCAACAGACACATGAAAAAATGTTTATCATCACTGGCCATCAGAGAAATGCAAATCAAAACCACAATGAGATACCATCTGACACCAGTTAGAATGGCGATCATTAAAAAGTCAGGAAATAACAGGTGCTGGAAAGGATGTGGAGAAATAGGAACAGTTTTACACTGTTGGTGGGACTGTAAACTAATTCAACCATTGTGGAAGACAGTGTGGCAATTCCTCAAGGATCTAGAACTAGAAATACCATTTGACCCAGCCATCCCATTACTGGGTATATACCCAAAGGATTATAAATCATGCTGTTATAAAGACACATGCACACATACATTTATTGTGGCACTATTCACAATAACAAAGACTTGGAACCAACCCAAATGTCCATCAATGACAGACTGGATTAAGAAAATGTGGCACATATACACCATGGAATACTATGTAGCCATGCAAAAGGATGAGTTCTTGTCTTTTGTAGGGACATGGATGAAGCTGGAAACCATCATTCTCTGCAAACTATCGCAAGGACAAAAAAACAAACACTGCAAGTTCTCACTCATAGGTGGAAATTGAACAATGAGATCACTTGGACACAGGAAGGGGAACATCACACACTGGGGCCTGTTGTGGGTGGGGGGAGGG